>NW_019154092.1:23408871-23413226 GCF_002288905.1 Enhydra lutris kenyoni
TGGGAGTGCTGAAGGTAAATAGGATCCAGGAATAGGATTTCCAGATAGAACACAGGATGTCCAGAGGCACCTGGGTGGCATAGTCAGTTAAGTTCAGACTCTTGGTTTCAGCTCAGATCATGATCTCATGACCATGAGATCGAGCCCTGCATTGGGCTCCATGCTCAGCATGGAGTCTGCCTGAGATTCTCTGCCCTTCCCCACACTCATGCTCTCTTTCTCTCTCTTAAATAAATAAATAAATAAATAAATATCTTTTAAAATATTTTAATTTAAAAAATATTTTAAAATATCTTTTAAAACCTTTTTTTAAAAGATATTTATTTATTTATTTGACAGACAGAGAGATCACAAGTAGGCAGAGAGGCAGGCAGAGAGAAAGGGGGAAGCAGACTCCCTGCTCAGCAGAGAGCCTGATGCGGGGCTCGATCCCAGGATCCTGAGATCATGACCTGAGCCGAAGGCAGAGGCTTCAACCCACTGAGCCATCCAGGCGCCCCAATAAATAAATATCTTTAAAAAGCTCCAAAACACCACACTAGATGCCTAATTAAATTTGAATTTCAGAGAAGCCACCCTTTTTCTTTTTTAGTGTAAGTATGTCCCATGTAATTTTTGGGACATACTTATACTAAACTTATTTATCTGATACTTAAACTCAGCTGTGCTTCCTGTGTTTTTATTTGCAAAATCTGGTGACACTACTCAGAAGTCTTTTTTCTATTAGGCAGCTCCTTGCTCTTGAATCTGACTTCTGTATTTGCAGTGCTCTGCAAATCATACCTTGTTCTATTCCAGTACAGAGAAAGTTTTTCAACAAGATGTTGGTCTCTGTAATTTGACTTCTGTCTAAATTTCCAGCCCATCATTAGCAACTTGTCTGCTAAGACTATAACCTTCTCCATGGCCTCCTTTGCCAATTTTTAAATAATATATGTAGCTATCAAAAATGCCTTGTATAATTGACTTTCTTTTGGAATAAAGAAAAACATAGGATTTTGTATTTGGCCTGATCTGGTTAAAATATAAACAACCTTTATGGGTTGGGTGCTAGAAAACCTGAGAATCTAAGTCACTAGGTAGACTGGAAATCTTGGAGAGGATTTTGTTTTCTCGGGCCCATTGGTATCAGTTACTCTGTAAACCAAAAGATAGGTAGGGCTTCCATTGACTAATGCATAATCCATGGATGGGTACATACCGGTTAGTATAATCTTGCCTGTGATTCCTAAATCCTCCATTATTATGTAGACAACTAATGAAATAAAGACCCTTCTAATATTTTACAAGCACATTGGGCTGTGGAACTAAGTAGCTGATTGTAGATGAAGTTGGGAAATTAACTAAATTGTGATTTAGTCATCAAACTACATTTTTAAACATTTTTTCCCTTAGATAAATAAGGAGAAAATTTCTAGATTGTGAAAATATTTCTACATTGCAAGTAATTTGAAGTGTAAAATTTTAAAAAAAGCTATTTAGTAAATATTTTCAAATGAAATATGCATTTCCAAATGTTAACATGGTGACCAAAAAATCTTGGAATGTTTCATAGATATTTCAAAAAATCCTTCAAATGCAGAAAAAAGGGATTGTTTGTATATATTTATGCATGGATGGGTATATAAAATTTATTTTCTATCTGTGTATCTATCCCTCCTTTTATCCATCCCTCTGTCCATCATCTATTTCTAACTCATTACTTATTTTTGCTTAAAAAATAAACTAGAAAGAAATCAACCAAGAAGTATCCTGGAATTGTGAGAAATTATATTTTCTTCTCTATGATTGTGCTTGTTTTCTAACTTTTTAAGAATAAGCCTATTGTAGTTGTCTAAGTGTGAAAAGGTAATCAATACTGTCGTATGGTCTAAATAGTATAAGTTTCTTTTAATAGCTTTTTGTATTCTAATATTGTTATGCTGTTGTTTAATGTCATCAAAAATAATTGTTTGGCCTACACTCATGCCTTCCCTCAGTCATCCAGGAAAGAGTTTTTGAATGTCACCTATATGCTAAGCTACTACCAGGTAAAGTTGGTGCAAAGACAAGTAAGATGCGATTTCTATTATCAAAGACCTCATAATCTAGTAAAAGGGAATAGGCATATAAAGAGAAAAATGACCACAGCATACAGTGATTGCCAACATTTGGACACAGATAAATATAAAAGACAGATGAACTAAACCTACCTAGAGGGACTGGGGAGGTTTCTGGAAGGAGAGATTCAAGTAAGACCTTGAGAATATTCTAGGCCTCTCATTGAGAAAGCAGACATTTTAGGAAGAGAGATCTGTGTTTGTTAAGTCTTGCTATTAGCTGTTTATTTCATCAATGTCCTATTATACAATAAGACATTTCCTGTACCTCTCCTTTGTAAGTGTCATGATGCATATTCTCAAAGCTTAATCTTTCCACTGCTTATTTCTAGGTTGAAGGAGGATTCTAAAAGTAAAATTGCAAAATTAATTGTTTCTGAATATTCTTAAGGCTTCAGATACAATCTGCCAAATTATTTAAATGGTTGGATTGATTCACATTCCCATCTACAAAGAATTAAAAAGAAAAAAAAAACAACTAAACATAAAACTCAAATAAAGAGAAAAATAAAATAAGCCAAAAAAGTTAGTAGGATAAAATTCATCACATAAAATTAACTTAAAATAGATGAAAATCACGAAAAAGAAAGTTGGAAAAGCAAATATACAAGATTATTGAAATAACAAAGCAAAAAAAGAATTGATCAAAAAATCTAGCCAAAGAATAAAGATTAAAAAAAAAAATGCAGTGGTTCCTTAATTTTTTGTATAGTCTGTGGCCCGATTTACTTGTTCTCTTTTATGACCTATCCCCTATACATTTTAAAAATTAAAACTCCTTTATTTCTTAGAGCAGTTTTAAATTCACAGAAAAATTAAAAGGAAGGGAGAGAAAGTTTCCATACACCTCCTGCCCCACATGTGCAAAGCCTGCCCGTTATCAATTACCCACCCACCAGAGTGGTACATTTGTTACAGTTGATGAACCTGCCTTGACACATCATAACCATCCAAAGTCCATCACTTACATTCTAGGTTTCACTCTTGGTCTTGAACTTTCTATGGGCCCAGACAAATCTACAATGACTCGTATCCATCTTTATAGTATCGTGCAGAGTATTTTCACTGCCCCTGAGTTCTGCCTGTTCATTTCTCTTACACACTGTTTTTTTAAAGGATGCTTTTGATGATGAAATCCTTCAAAATCTTAAATGGGGCCAGGAATGGTTTTTGGCAAAAAAAAAAAAAAGTTTGAAAAATATTTGTTGATAAATTCATATTGACTACGAATTCCTAAGTGATTTTGTAGTTCCCCACCTTCCACTCAACTTCTTTTTCCCAATTGTGACTTCATATACAGGGTCTTATATTTATCATGCCTTATTTTAACCAAGACTTTTTGCTTGTGTAATATAATCAACAACACAACCAACAGCAAAACAAGAAAGTGTAATCATTATGATAATGAACTTTGAGGATAGAGCAGAGTTCAAGTATGGAAACTGTATGGCTTTGGCTAAAGTACCTAGACTCTCTGTTGTTAATTAGCTATAATCTTAACACCCACCATACTGATTTGTTATATGGAATATATTTGGTCTAATGTATGTTAAGCAGTGCTTCACACATACTATACGCTCAATAAATGTTAGCAGCTACTATTATCTCCCAGAATCCCTGAAACTCAGAACCTCTTTGCCTCCCCATCACTTCCCATTCCAACTTCAAGAATATTAGCCCTTCCTGGTCACTCTAATTAGTGCATCATTGTGGCTACCATAGTTTAATTTCTTGAATAGCTGATCCATTACTTCAAGGGTGACCTCAAGCCTCAAAATTCCGTTTGCTCAGGGGAACAATTTCTCCTTGCTTGCTTTATAGAAAATCAAAGGTAACTGGTATAAATTTCCTTTTAAAAAAATTTTTTTAGAAGATGGCGGAGAAGTAGCAGGCTGAGACTACTTCAGGTAGCGGGAGATCAGCTAGATAGCTTATCTAAAGATTGCAAACACCTACAAATCCAACAGGAGATCGAAGAGAAGAAGAACAGCAACTCTAGAAACAGAAAATCAACCACTTTCTGAAAGGTAGGACTGGCGGAGAAGTGAATCCAAAGCGACGGGAAGATAGACGGCGGGGGGAGGGGCCGGCTCCCGGCAAGCGGCGGAGCAACGGAGCACAAAATCGGGACTTTTAAAAGTCTGTTCCGCTGAGGGACATCGCTCCAGAGGCTTAACCGGGGTGAAGCCCACGCAGGGTCAGCGTGGCCTCAGGTCCCGCAGGGTCACAGAAGGATCGGGGGTGTCTGAGTGTCGC
>NW_019154092.1:23428226-23442533 GCF_002288905.1 Enhydra lutris kenyoni
CACAAAACAAACTGAGGGTTGATGGGGGGAGGGGGGTTGGGGGGGTTATGGACATTGGGGAGGGTATGTGCTATGGTGAGTGCTGTGAAGTGTGTAAACCTGGCGATTCACAGACCTGTACCCCTGGGGATAAAAATATATTATATGTTTATAAAAATAAAATTTAAAACAAACAAACAAACAAACAAAAAATATCTGGGATATGCACACGGTCTGTGAATGTTGGGTCTTGGTTTGGGCTGGATTTACTTAGACCACTAGCGGGCTTGCTCTCCCGCCTCAGTGCCCCCGTTTACACTTCCTGCCTAGCGGGATGCCTCCAAGAACTGCGAATTCCCATCCACACTTGATATTTTCTATTTTACTAACATTTGCCAGTGACAGCTTGTTGCTGCCTTAATTTGCATTTTCCTGCAGGTTACTGACTCCCTTCATGGGATAGTTAGTTTCGAAGAGTAAATTTTGTTTAATACAAAGTTCACATTGATATCCTTTTGCTGGGTAATTACACTGGAATCTGATTCCAGTGTCCAGCAGGACTGCCAAGAAGCAGTGGTGAGCATTTTTAAAGGCTGTTTTTCTCAAGTTACAGTATCTCCTTTTTTTCTATCAGCATTTACATCTGAGATATTCTTCTATAACCTAGTTTGTAGAAGTTCTCTCTCAGAGAGATATAAAGTTGAAAGAAGAGATTGTATGAGCACAGAAAATGCTTCAGGCATATCTTCTCCTGGAAAAAATAACGAAGAATGGAAGGGAATGTGTAAGAGAGGGTCCCATTAGAGGTGATAAAGCCAGGGGAGCATAAACCCATTTTTAACTATACCGGGTCACCCCTAGGATGCCTGGCATCATGAATTACTTGTGCTCTCACACAAGTAGGATTAGTTGTGAAAGTCCAAGAAAAAAAGTGTGCTCTATGTTTCCCCCACCCACATCAACCTTTAAATGTGGTTTTGGGATTTTCCATTAAGTGAGAAGTGACTTTAAAATTGTTGAAAAGCACTTCAAAATGTCTCTTGGGGATTTAAAACAACTAAAATTAAACACACACACACACATACACACATACACATACACACACACACACACTAACTGATCTCAGCATCCTAGGTGGATACAAAAGGAAGTAACTTTCTAGCCATTTCTAGGGTCTACTGACCAAGAAAGGCAATGTTTTGTTGACTTTATTCCTTCAATCCGTCAGGCATTTTATATGAATTCTTTCTGCATATCCATTCACTCACTGGGCGCTGACAATTTCACAGCCTTAGATGCTTTCAAAATTGACTTCTCTTCTCTATTCGAGCCACTGCTGATCTCCAGGTCAGGAACTTATCATTCCTTGTCTGAAATAGCTCCTGCTTGAACTTCCAAAACCTGCCTCCAGTCCTGCCTCCCTCAAATATTCTCCATAATGTCACTGCTGGAAAGCAGCTCGAATGCTAATGTGTTATTTTCTTCTCAAAACTTTTTTAATGACTGCTCATTCTTCTCAGCATAAGGCACAGACACCCTCAAGCGACAGCCCTTCTGAGACATCATCTTCCTCCTCTTTTTCATACTTGTCCTCGACAACATGGCATGGCTGATTTTTAGCTCCAAAACACGTGGTGGTCTCCTGCTCCCGATGCTTTGCTCACCCTGCTCTCTTGGCCTAACTGGCCCCCTCCTCTTGGCTCCTCCAAATCTGTCCTCTTCACTCCATCTGGCTCAGGTCTGGGGTGGACAGCTGTCAGTCCTTCCTCCCAAGCATGCTGAGCTAAGCGTTCTTCTGTGGCACTTCCTAGGTACCCATGACTACTTCAATTACTGGATTTGTCAGATTATATTTAAACTTTCTCTCTATACCCATCTGAGGCTCTGGCGCAAGTATTCTTCAGCAAAGGAAATATGATCTGTTTTTCTTTACGTAGATGGTGAAAACATATTTTGAGGATAGCCAAGGTTTCTTTCTAGGGAAGAACATGGTTTTGGATTAAGGAGACATGTTCATGGTTGTGAAGATTTTAAGAACAGGAATATCTATGGGTGCCTGGGTGGCTCAGTTGGTTAAGCATCTGCCTGCCTTCAGCTCAGGTCAGGATCCTGGGGCAGAGCCTTGTGTTGGGCTCCCTGCTCTTCTCAGCAGGGAGTCTGTGTCTCCCTCTGCCTCTCTCCCTGCTCATGCTCTCTCTCTCAATTTAATAAAATCTTTTTTTTCCCCTAAAGAACAGGAATATCTAATATTCAGCTCAACAATTTTTACTGTCTTGCTCAATGATACGATTGTAGTCTGTTGTAACTTCAATAAAGCATACCTCCGATAGAGTCTTGAGCCAGTAAACTTTGTGAAATAAACTTAGTAGAGGATGTTACTAAATAAATTTGGTAGAGGCTGTCATATGGAAAAAAGGACGTGCCCAAGGGTGGCAAAATACAGAGAGAAAATATCAAGAATTCATTGGAATTCTCTAGGAACTGCTTGTCCTGGAGGAAGAAAAATCCTTAGAATTTTCAGAAATATGTGGAACATTTGTTAGATTTCCTACTGTAAGCAATTTGATGTCTGAATCAATTTTACTTTAAAAGACAAGGAAGAGGATGTCAAACTGGAAGACTTGAACCAACAAATATTTAATAATATAGGAGAGTAAACTGTTACATGAAAAATAGCAGACAACAAAATGGCAGAGGCAGGATATTCTTTCGTGTAGGAACAGTTTCAATCTGGGATGTCTGTGGGGTCCATTCAGTTAAGCGTCTGCTTCTTGGTTTTGGCTCGGGTCATGATCTCAGTGTCCTGAAATCGAGCCCTGTGTCAGGCTCTGAAGTCAGTGGGGTGTCTGCTTGAGATCCTTTCTCTCCTGCTTGTGCTTGCCTTCTCTCTTTCTCCAAAATAAAGAAATACATCTTTAAAAAGGAAAAAGAAATAGTTTACATCCATGCATAAAAAATGGGAAGATAATAAAACATTAGCAGCAGTTTCTCTGGCTAATATATTTTATTTATTTTTTAATGCTTTTCTCTAGTTGTCATATTGTCATGACCAAATACTGCATTTTATTATCAGGATAAATTTTTTGAATGAAAGTTGAAAATTATAGGGAGTATTTACCACTCTTCTCTCAAATTTTCCTTTGGCCTCTGCTGGAATCCAAATTTAGGTAAAGTAGGAGAAAGATAGCTTTGGTGCCATTTTTAGCTGTTCTTGGGAAATCTGTTTCCTTCATTTTGAAGTCCCTACCAGTGCCTCCCATTTGTCCCGTGGTATCTCTTGCTCTCTCTTACAATGAGTTTGCTCCTATTTTCTTCTGGTGAAAAATTAACCAGTATCTTCTTCCCTCAGCATGTTATCCTCCTTTTGGAGATAAGGTAATTTGGAGAAATAAATCCTTGATAACTGTTCCTTCTCTGTAAATTATCTTTTAATTAAATCCTCTTCCATTCCACTCTCTCCACATTGACCTATGGGCTGTGTTGACTTTCCCTAAGAAACATCTTGCAAACCTCTGTCATGTTCTCCCAGGCATTGTCTTCAGGGCCTTATTATTGCTTCCTGTAGCTCTTCCAAAGACCTGCTAGCTGGTCTCCATTTCTTCAAATGCTCCCTCCCCTTTTCATTATCCAAACGGCCCCGAGAGTTATCTTTACACGCGATAGACAGGATTATTGCATCTCCTTTGAGAAACATAGAACAAGCTCTGAGGTTGCATTGGCATGTTCAGAAATATTGCTCTAGAATATCGCCGAAATCTCACAGCATCTCACGTAAGGCCAGGTGTGTCTCCTCAGTATCAGTTTTTCCAGTTCTCTCTCAATCCCTGTTCCTGCCCAGAGATTTTGCTTCCTCAAACCGCAGTGTGTGCTTTCTGTATGCTATCCTCTGCCAAGTCTTACTTGCCGTGGCATCCGCCTGCGTGATTCCTGTTCATTCTTCAAAACCTTGGTGATGCGGTGTATAATTGTCTTCACGTGTATAATTGTCTCTCATCCATAGCTGTCCCTGCTATGCTAACATGGTGGTTTCCCCTTTATCTATGACAATATTTATGGCACGGCATTGTAATCATTGGCTGAAATATCCATCTCCTCATTTTTCCTGAAGTCACAGAAGAGCTATGCCTTGTCATCTTGACAGTTATAAGGCCAACGTATAGTGATCTCTAAATAAACGGTTGGGGTGTGAGATGATACAAATGAAAATAGAGTTTAAGTGCCAATTGTCTAGGAAGATCTTTCTCAGAGTAATCTACTGTCGCAATACCATTCTTTCTTCCCAGCACACATGCATGTGACAGTGAGGAGGACTCGCTGGTATGCGAGCTCTCTGCTCTGTATAGGAAGATTGCCCATTCTATTAATGTAGTTGCTCCTCCTGATATTCTGATACTGAGTTTTCCCTGAGGGTTTGCTCTAGAAGGTTAGCGAATCTTTTCTGCAAAGTACTAATGAGCGACTATTTTATTAGGCTTTGCTGGCTCTCGTGAGGAGCAGCTAGGATGTAGCCATGGCTAATGTGAATATGCATGTGTGATCCTTTCACAAGAATGCTTTGTTTACAAAAACAGGCAGTAGGCCAGATGTGGACTCTAGGTTGTTGTTTACCGATCCATGGTCTGGTTTGAGAGTCTAGGTTAAGGCATCTAAACCCTTGGCCAGATTATGATGGGTTTAGATTTAATACATCTGCCAAGGAGTGCTGAGCTGTGGTATTTCAGGATTTTTGTGATAAGTGGGACATATGTACAGTCAGATCCAAGATCCTTGCTACTACTTACTCACTGATAGAATCCCTTAGGAAGATTTACAGTTCAGTCTCCTTAGGTTTTTGGTGCTAGATCTTCCAAATAGAGTTCCTGATGGTCACGCATCAGAGATGATGCTCTGAAATATTCTGTATCATTGTCACTTCTGGAGCAAGTCCTGAACCACCTCATGTCTTCAGCAAGAAATACCCTGCTTCTCGGAAGCAACACTTGCAAAAGCTCCTCCCACCAGTCATGGGACTGAGTATAGACTAAATTGCACAAACCGTGCATTTGAACCCTTGTGTGGAGAACTACATCGCCCGTAGGCATCTCTGCAGCGAGGACAGCCCAAGCCGGCAACAGCAACAGTTTTGCTCGTTCCTTCCAGGCTGTTGTGACCATTCTTCTTCCAGCCCCAGTCATCCCACAGTTTAAGCACCAATTTGCAGAACATTTGCAGGATTTCTGGAAGAATATGTAGGGAGGGTTCCTTAAAAAAATGGAAAAAGAGAAAAATTAGGTTGTATATTAAGTACTTCAGATGCATGAAATATTTCAAATTACATTTTTAAGAATGTGTTTTGCTTAACCGCAGGCTGACCGTACATTTCGTGATACCTCCTCGCTTATACCATGTTCTTCATCTTCAAGTGAATGACCCAAACAATGGCTTCTTTTGAGAACAGTACTGACCACCCTGCAAAACTGGCAAGAAATGATGTGTTGTTAAACAGGAGTATTAAGTACGAAGTCTGAGATGTGGAAGAAGCAACATTTGTTTTGGCTTCTCATCCTCAAATCCAATCTCAGGATATCATGGATGATCTTAGCGGCATTTGGTTTGATGCCTTTGGGTGGGGACAAATGAGAAACTGCAAAAGCCAACAGAGAATTGTTCAGATTTGTATTTCCCTGGACTTATGATTTCTGTGTTCCTCCTGATTATTTGTGTCCAGTTTTCATTGCCCTCTCTTACCTCTGAGGATGAAGTAATTCAAAAAGCCCTCTCCTTGGGCATCACCTTTGCTGTCATCTTGCTTCGTGATCCTGTGCCTGCCATGGTGAGTGAGCACCTTTGAAGCAGCACCTGCCAGGAAACAACTGTTTTCGGAGATCTCAATGTGACATCCTACAAAACAGATGAGCTGAGGCAAGATTGTCATTTTATCTGGTAGGACAAATTCAAGGTAGGCAATAAAATTTTATAAGAAGTGTAAGCGAAGATATTAGCATTAGGAGCTCTTCTATTTTTTAAACTGTATTTCTTTTACTATACTGTCATACTTTACAGTCTTTTCTATATACATGTGTTAAATTAAATCCCAACATCTACAATATTCTCAAGGTATCCTCAACATTGTGAATAATTTATAAAAAACTGTGCTGGAGTTATCTTAAAAATGTCAGTTATTTTCCAGTAAATGTCCATCTCCTTAAAGAAATAAAAGAAATTTGAGGAGAACAGAATCTCAATAATTCAGCCAGGTTACTTGCTGTGGGAAAACTTCCCTAGTAAGCAAGACCAAACTTGGCCGTTATTTTCCCTAAGAAAGCATAATGATTATATTTTGGAAATCTATTACACTGGTGGTCTCATTCCAATGCTATAATTAAGAGTATGTAATTTTTCTTTAATTATAAACTTTAATTATAAACTTCATTATGAAATGAAGTTTATTGAATTTTAGCAAGAATTCTCCCTATTTTTAAAAATTTAAAAACAGGAACCCAGTTTGGGTCAATGTTTTTCTGTGCTTGCCAACATACAACCAAAGAATATCTGGCCTAAATTAACACCTTGACATGAAGAATGTCAGTAGAGTATTTTAAAATGTTGATTTAAATGTTGATTCTTCACTCTATAAAGGGATATTTTTTAGTTTTCTGCAATGTATGTGTTCACTTGCATAATTATACATATCTATGTTTTTATACATATCTATATCTTTAACTGTTGAAAAATACCTTTTCCTAAAAAGCTTTGAGAGTAGAGTGGATTCAAGCATTACGTCCCATTCACAAATGAGGAAGGCAAGAAAGCAAAATTCAAGTAACTTATGTTAAGTACACATACGTAATTTGTGTCTGTCTGTGGGGCCATAAACCAACACTACTGACTTCCGATCCAGTGGTTAATAACCTACTTTCTTTCAGTCAGGAATAAGAGTTTGAATTGCTGAAACAATTTGTCAGTCATGGAGTTAAGCCTCGTAATACTACCAACAGAAAAAGAGAATAGAAAAAAAACAAAACGAAACACTTCTTTCGTGGAAATCTTCAAGTATCTCTTGTTGCTGCTCTGTCATTCTTCCTTGGCAGACCTATGTTTACTCTGGTAGGTTTTGTCATGAGTGTTTGAGTCTCTGGAGGGATTGGCTGAGTCATCCCTGTCTTTGATTTGTATCATTTCAAGAACAGTAGGCAAGTCAATTCAGTGCTCTGAAATCAAAGCCGTCTAAATCAGCAATTAAGCAAATTTCTCCTGGGAATAATTGAACATGACTGACTTTATGAAAATGAATCAAGGAAACCTCATTCAAAATAGAGTTGGAACTCTCACGCGTGGCCACTTGTGTGGCAGCTTCCATAGGTCAGCAGGAATAAGAAAGATCTCTTGGCTGAGGAGGTGGGGGTGGGGGTGGGGGTGGGGGTGGGGGGGCGGGGGGTAAGCTGCCTCCACCTGCAGCCAAGGAGAAGCTGCCACCACTTTGAACTCGAATTTTCCTTCCAAGAAGTTTTGTTCAAAACAACTGCTCCCAACTTCCTTCTTTTCTCTATGAAAGGATACTCTTGAGGTGCCCGGCTGGGTCTGTTGAAAGAGCATGAGATTCTTGAGTTTGAGCCCCCAGTTGGGTGTAGAGATTACTTAAATAAATAAAACTGGAAAAAAAAAAAACACTCCTTTGTTTCTGATTGGCTTTTGGTTTCCCATCGTTTGCATGTCCCCAGTTGCAATTCCTCTGCTATTTCTGAATAAAATCCTTTGCTGCTCAATAACCTTTGCTGTTTATTTCTAAAGGCTGACAATTTTTCAATTGCGAAGTTGTTTTGTTATCATTTTACCCATACACTTGTTGAAAGACGGGAGGGAAAAGTAGATATTGTAAAGTTGTCATTATTATTTTACTCATACAATCATTGAAAGACAGTGAGAGAAAAGTAGATATTGTTTGTGCATATAAATTAAAGGATATGAGGAAAGAAAAATGGATAGAGTTTACATTCTAAGATTTGTTATCCCTTGTTTCGAAAAAAAAATGATGTGGTATTTCCTTCTTATGTTTTTCTAACTGAACAATAAATCTCTTTGTCAAAATTTTATTAGATCTTTTTAAAAAATACTAATAATTTTGATCAAATCATAAATGAAACCTGAAACATAGAGAACTCCAGGAAATTCTAAGTCAGTCATGAATCTGGAAAAAAAAACACACAACAGCCCCTCCTCCCCAACCAAACAAAGAAAAAACAAACAAACCACCTCAGAATTTCTGGCCTCTAATGCACCCTCTCCCAGAAGGTAAAATTAGTTTCCTGAGAGTTAACAAGACTGCTTACAGCATCCTCAATATCAAACTTAACAAAGCAAATAAAATCCAGCAAGTTGCAGGCGGCTGTGGAAAATCAGTTTTGCCTAGGAAAGTTCCCCTGAAACCAATCAGAAGGGGAAATGGTATTGCATTACGTGGAGCACTAGGGAAGTTTCTCTGAGTGAAAGGAAATGATGACCATTTCAGTTTGATTTTAAGAGCGTTGCCTGATGAAGACATTGGATTCTGTGATTGATTCCCCTGAAAAAAAGCCTTGGTTCCGACAGCCTGGAGCCGCTGTTTTTTTGTTTTTGTTTTTGTTTTTTTTTTTAACATTTCTTCTCAGGGCTGCTCAGTAAAGGGGTCAGAGTCAGGTGGCATTGTATTTGTCTTTGCAACCAAGTTCACAATCATTAACATATGTAAGAGAATTAAGGGCATTGCATTTAGACAGCAAAGCCAGTTTCCAAATCTACTTTTAACACTTTCGATTACTGAGAACATTGTTTACTTTTTCCTAAGTAGCATTTGCTACTTCTAAGTAGCAAGTGAAAACGCCAGGGGAGAAAACAGGAGGTTCTAAGACCTCCGCTCAGGCACCCCTTCCAGTGTGGCTGGGAATCTCTGAATGACCCAAGAAAAGAACCGATTTCACTGAGAGAGGGATTTAGTCATTTTTAAGCTGCTTCTGCTCTTCCTCGGAGTGTGTGAGGTACCATCCTCTTTCTATTCATGGGCTGGGGCAGCTCAGAGTTCAGGTGAGTCTGTTCTAGCTCCTTCTCTGCCAAGGATGCATTTGGGAAAGTTCTGAGGTTTCCAGCCCTTTGGGCCTATTACTGAAGAAAAAGATACTGCCTTTTTTTTTTTTTTTTTTTCCGGTTCAAAGTCTTACGGATGCCCTTGGATATACTTCAGATAAGCGCAAGTCAAAGCTGAGGGACTTTTGAAGTTTGCTCGTTAGTCCACTCAAAGAAAAAAGAAAAAAGGCAATTTCCATATGAGATTGGGTATTACTTTGCAACCCTGTTATACTGAAAATCTTGTGTCTAGTGAATTTCAAGCTATCAATCTTTGGGAGTGACTCCCTGAGAAGAGCTTAGTAGTTGTGCCCCAGAAATGGGCGGGGCTCTCAGACTTTACCCTGGGTAATGAAAGCCCATTGTAGGAGGACCTTTCATAACATAATTTAAAAGCCTTTTAAAGCTCAGCACCTCCACCGCTAATTGCTAGGCAAGGCATTACCATCAGAGGCTCAGACTGCTCTTTAAAAGGTTTTTAAACGATGTGTGAGGAAATAAAGCCCTGTCATCTGAAAGCTTTTTCAAATGTGCTCTTCTTCCTTATGTTAGAAGGGATAGTCCGGACTTTGCACATAATGAAACTGTGAATGGTGGCTGAGTGTCCGATGCCAGGGGAAGGAACAATGAATAACGGCTAAAGTGAATGGGGGCTTTTTTTGCATTATGTGGAACTTGCATTACGGTGAAAGAGAGGACTTCTGGATAGAGCACTAAGAGCAGAAACCAGAGGTCAGCTTTTTCCTCTCTTCCCGTTCTCCAAGCTACTGGGAGACTGAAGAGAAGACAGATGATACCATGATGTCTGAAGGAAAATACAATATACTATAACTCTATAGTTGAGAAAAAAGAACCCTCAGTAATAAGGAAAAATTTATTTGTGTATCTATTCTAGTCATTTGAATGATATATTGCACATTTTTATAATGTTTTGCTATAGTTTTTTGCTTAGTTTAATTTTTAAATTCAGTATTCAAATAACAGTTAAAGGATGGGGCACTGGATTAGTTACCACCCTAAATTATCCGTTCGAAGATTTAAGTAGATCTAAGTATCTTTATTGTTATCATTTCCTTATAATAATTGTCACCCATGAAGACAAACTCCTCCCTTTAAGAAACATCATTTCTCAAAAAAAAAAAAAAAAGAAAAGAAAAGAAACATCA
Organism: Enhydra lutris kenyoni; assembly: GCF_002288905.1. Lineage (NCBI taxonomy): Eukaryota > Metazoa > Chordata > Mammalia > Carnivora > Mustelidae > Enhydra > Enhydra lutris. Next base: position 23,438,450 of record NW_019154092.1, read on the forward strand.
TTTCTCAGTGTACCCGAAGTTTTGTTCTTGGGTCTGGCAGCACCTATTATTCTGTGTTTTGGTTTGAAACACTCTTTTTTGAGAATTGAAGGGTAGTCCATCACAGGGTAGAGAATGATAATGTTTTGAAATATGTCTTATTTTAAGGCAAATGCAGACACTCATGGGTGTGCTATTCAAAAAAGGCATTAATTATTTAACCTCCTCAATGATATGATCTACTATTTCTTGAAAAGTTTCTATTTTATGCAGATTGTTAAATATTGCGAAGGATTTTTCCCTTTGGGGAACTATAACATATTAGGCCATTTACTGTCTTTTATAGTTATAATCTCTCTTAAAAATATCTTTTGAAGTGACATAAAGTCCAAATACAAAAATACCGTTTGAGTGAAAATAAGAAAATGAGTGTTACACAAAGTAGAGAGTGTAAATGTAATGATGGAGGTGAATATAGTCCCTGCAGTTAAGTATTAATTTTAGTTATGTGATTCTTGACTCCCAGAGGCAAAGGGGTGAAGTTAATATTCTCTTCCAATATATGATAAAGAAAAACATAAGATTTTTTTTTCCCCAAAGAAAAGTTTCTATAACTTAATAATAATTAAGCAGTTGATGGGTATGTCCTACGTCTTCCAATTCTATCAGCATTCCAGACTAGGATCAGGTATGCAGAAGAAATACAGCATTTCTCCTGAACAAAGACATTTTTGAAAAGTCTGATTCCTTCTTAGCCGCATCTGGCCTCTCACAGGCTTGGAGGCTAGTTGAGCTAGAAATTCGCTATTCAGAGAATACTGAGTTTTCTGGGGATACTATTTTTAAGCTATTGAAAATGATGACATGCCTCAACAAAATAAGACAAACAAAACATAAGGAAATGCCTAAAGTTCTAGTGAATTCTGTAGATTCGAATTTCATTTTCTTCTTGGTAAATTGTACCCTCTTATTTTTAAAAAAAAAATAATTGAGCAACTATAAATACAAAAGAACTGTGGCCTTGCTAATCTCCAGGGCAAGGTCAAATCTGAAATTCAAATAAATTCACTCTGGTAAATAGATTAACTGAATCTTGCTAGTATGGTCTTTCTGGAAGTGCATGGTGCCCTCCAAGCATTTGTCACTATGCAAGATATTGAAGAGAGCAGAATATCCCACCCCCAAATATGAAACCTTGCGATATTGATTATTTTGAATTAGAATTACCTAAGAAACAGCTTGTGCAAGGATACCGTGACCTCCTTTGTCCCCATGAAAACAGGAAATAAATCTTCCATGTAAAAGGTACCTTCCCTGTAACAGAAGGTAGAAGGCATCCTTATCTCCCAAGATAGAGAATTTTAGGCAGAGAGGACAGTATAAACAAATCTCGTTGCTTCTTTACTAATCTGCTACCCCAAACCCATCCCCTTTGTCTTGTCAATTCTTCACAAATTTGTTGTTTCCTTATCTACCGGGTATAAAAGCTGTCTGTCTGGGGCACTTTGAGTCCCATGTGTTCATGGGCTCCCGCACGTATGAAATTAAATTAGTTGTTTTCCTGTTAATCCGGTTTATGTGAATTTAATTATTAGAGCAGCAGAAGAACTTTTCCTTTTCTGCAATCCCAGCCAGTCTAATACCAATGACTGACCATCAGAATATCTTGTTCCCAGAGAAAAGGGCATACACTACCCCACATTGAAGCACAAAGGGGGGCCGAGTGGAGACCAGTGGAAAACAGGTACCCATTTGGGGGCGCTGTTTGAATAGCGTGGACGCTGTTGTTTCAAGTCTTAGTCAAACAACTTCTCTAATCAGGGGATTCAAGATTACTCCGCTGTAGATGAATCAGATTTTTGAAGATGCTGCTGTGCCAGTCCAGGTGGTGACCTCGTTTTAAAAATCAAATATGGATCTGCTTCCATTTCATGCTGAAGTCTGGCTCTTCTGACTCTCCTGGATCTCCATTTCCCATCTTCAAATCGAAGGTCAGAAGCTTGGGTCCTGCAGGAAGGAATGGTGTAGATCAGGGGAATCATGGTGTAATCAGTTTGGCTCAAGCCTTTTGTATTTTCTCATTGACCAGCTAACATAGCATCTTCTCAGTTAAACGAGCATGATTCAATTCTTTAGCCACCTCTGGTCAAGTGGAAAGTCCCTCTATATTTTCTTTTGTCTATTGCATATTATAAAATAGTTGGAACAGATTTCTCCTGCCCATATATATTCTGTCTTATTTCATTTTATCACAGTAAATTGATGAAGTGAGATTTATAGACAACATCTACTAGATGGTCACCACTGTTAATGTTGCAGAAAACTATGCCCCACAAAAATTGGTCAGCAGAAAAAAAACAGCAAATGCCTCAAAAGGCATTTCTAGATGTGAAACTATTGTGTGAGTGGAATAAAACCTTCTCTTTCCTATCCACCTTTCATTTTCTGTTTTGTTCTTAATATAGCAGAATAGGCTCTTAGCAATGAGCTGCTTGGGTCTGGTAGATTATCCTGGGGTAAATCAACAAGCATCAGGGTTAGAATCAGAAAGACTGGCTCTGTTACTGTCTGTGTGGCCATAGAAAATATACTTGATCTCCTGCACAGTCTTTACATATTTAAAATAGGAATAACAATCTATACCTTGAAGTTTTGCTCTATTAAATAAAATATTGTGTATAAAATGTTGAATATCTCTAGCAGGCCTTCAAAATATAATAGGCTTCTGGGGCACCTGGATGGCCCAGTGGGTTAAGCCTCTGCCTTCGGCTCAGGTCATGATCTCAGGGTCCTGGGATCGAGCCCCACATCGGGCTTTCTGCTCGGCAGGGAGCCTGCTTCCTCCTCTCTCTCTCTTCCTGCCTCTCTGCCTACTTGTGATCTCTGTCTGTCAAATGAATAAAAAAAAATTAAAAAAAAATATAATAGGCTTCTTTGTCTTTGTTTTCATAGCTTTCCCTGGAAATTAATCAAATAAACATACTATAAGAATAAAATCCCCAAGTATACTTTGATATCTGGAAGAGTAAACAACAAACTGAATATAGTGATTTCCTCAGAAATGGCCTTGCAGAGTGTGGTTGGAGGGGAGAGGGTATTTGCTTTGTCTAATGTTCCAGTTATCTACAATGCAAATGCAGGGTGGCACCACTCATGTATTAAAGTGTACAATAAAACAAATGCAATCATAGAAATATACAGACAGTTTTAACTCCAAAGTAATAGATGCACCGGAGAAGCCTTGCTCTGATCTGTATTTCTATTTGGTAAAATGTGGGAATGCACTGGCCAAATATGCAAGTGTTTCTTGGACTATCGGCTTTTTCTTCTATCGCATTACAAAATTCCATTACTTCATGAGTTGCGGTGGGTATCACAGTGCACATATAAAAATGACTTTTCATCTGCCATATAAAAGAAGTAGAAAATAAATACTTTCAGAGCCATAGACTTTTACATTTCATTGGCATTACTTGTTAAAATATATTTTCTTTTTTTTTAAAGAGTTTGTTTGTTTGTTTGTTTGTTTATGAGAGCACAAGCAGGGGAAGAGTAGAGAGAGAGAGGGAGAAACAGAATCCCCGCTAAGCAGGGAGCCCAATGTGGGGCCGTGGGGCTGATCCCAGAATCCCCTGGGATCATGACCTGAGCCCAAGGCAGATGCTTAACCACCTGAGCCACCCAGGTGACCCTAAAATACAGTTTCTTTTTTTTTTAAGACATAATTTTATTTTTTTTATTCATATAAACCATTTTATTATTTTTTATTTTTATTTTTTATTTTTTATTTTTTATTTTTTCAGCTTAACAGTATTCATTATTTTTGCACCACATCCAGTGCTCCATGCAATCCGTGTCCTCTACAATACCCACCACCTGGATCTAATGATGTCCTTATTATAAGAATGTTTTGAGGAAAAAAAGCAGGTGAAAGGATGAAACATTGAGCATTTTTACATTGGTTTTTATCTAATTTTAAATTGCGATAAAATGCATATGTAATAAAATTTTCTGTAGAAATCATTCTTAAGTGTAGAATTGAGTGGCATTAAGTATGATCATAATGCTGTGTGACCATCATCAGCCTATTTTTTTTTTTTTTTTT
>NW_019154092.1:23442633-23454987 GCF_002288905.1 Enhydra lutris kenyoni
GAGCCTGATGTGGGGCTCGATCCCAGGACCCTGAGATCATGACCTGAGCTGAAGGCAGAGGCTTAACCCACTGAGCCACCCAGGTGCCCCTCACCAGTCTATTTAAAGCTTCTTCATCACCCTACACAGAAACTCTGGGACCTTTAAGTTCTCGCCCTCTAGCTGCCACCCCCTCAGCCCCTGATAATCTCAAATCCTTGTCCCAGTCAATTTGACTGTTTTAGATATTTCATGTAAATGCTAACATATGATAATGTCCTGTTGGATATGTCATAGACCAGGCACCATAAACAGTCGAAATGCATTTTTCTCACCACTCTGGAAGCTGGAAGTCTCAAATGAGGGCACCCATTGGGTTGATTTCTGGTGAGGCCTCTCCTGGGCTTGCGGAGGGCAACCTTCTGTTTTATCCTCACATGGCCTTTATGCATACTTGTGGGAGGAGAGAGAGCATACTTTGATGTCTCTTTTTCGTATAAGGGCATGACTCTTACCAGATTAGGACCCACCTTTATTATTTCATTCAACCTAATGACCTCCTTAAAGGCTCTATTTCCAAATATAGTCATATGAGGGTTAAGACTTCATATATGAATTTTGGAGGGAACATAATTTACTCTATAACAGCAAATAATAGGGAAATGAGAAAAAATAATATTTGAACACACTGAATTTTATTAGTTATTTTGTAGAAATTCATCAACATGAGAATCAAAATTAAAGGCACTATTCTTTTATTAACAATAATATGCAAAACAGACACTCATAATGATTACTCTATTTTGGACTTTAGTTCTTTTATCCCATTCTTGCCTGTCACATCTTTCTTCTAGGTTAAATCCTACTGCAGCCTCTTTGAGTTTGTACACCAGTAATTTTGGGCACCATCATTTGGTATTCTATTTTCTTTCTGTTTTTAATATGTAAAAGAAGATTGGCAAATTTATGTCTATTTTTTCTTTTTATTTATTTCTCAACAGCCCCTTCCTTTAAACCATCAATAAAACAAAAAGATAACCTACTGAATGGAGGCAGCTATTTGCAAATACATATTTAATAAGAGGTTAATATCCAAAATATATAGGGAATTTATATAACTGAACATCAAAAAGCAAACAATCTAATTAAAAAAATGGGCAGAGGACCTAAGTAGACTTTTTTCCCAAAGAAGACATCCTGATGTCCAAAAGACATGTGAAAAGGTGCTCAATAGCACCCAGCGTCAGGGAGATGCAAATCAAAACCACAGTATCACCTATACCTGCCAGAATGGCTAAAATAAAAAAGATAAGAAATAACAGGTGTTGGTGAGGATGTGGAAAAAAAGGAGCACTGCACTGGTGGTGAGAATGCAAACTGGTGAAGCCACTGTGGAAATATCAGTATGGAGGTTCCTCAAAGAATTGCAAATAGAGCTACCATACGATCCAGTAACTCCACTATTGAGTATTTACTCAAAGAAAACAAAAATACTAACTTGAAAAGATATGTGCACTCTATGTAATAAACCTATGTTTATTGCAGCATTATCTATAATAGCCAAGACATGGAGGCAACCTAAGTGTCCATCAAGAGATAAATGGATAAGGAAAACATGGTGTACACACACACACACACACACACACACACACACACACACACACACACTTACAGGAATATTATGCAGCTATAAAAAGGGATGAGATTGTGCTCTCTGAATCAACATGAATGGACCTAAAGGGTATACGCTTGGAGAAATAAATCAGATTGAGAAAGACAAGCAGCTTATGATTCTACTCAATTAATGGAATCTTAAAAAAATGAATGAACAAACAAAAAGCAGAAACAGACCTATAAATCCAGAGGCCAAACTGATGGTTACCAGAAGGAAAGGGGGGCTGGGAAAAATGGGTGAAGGGGAAGGGGAGATGCAGTCCTCTGTTTATGGAATAAGTAAGTCATGGGGATAAAAGGCACACCACAAGGAATGCAAACTCTTAACAAAAAAGAGATAAAGATAATATTTTTTTAACTTCTTCAGTTTATAAGAAAAAATTTGAGCCCATGAAAGTAGAATCAAACTGATTATAAACTTTAGAATTTCATGTCCAAAATGGCATTAATCTGTATTAGAATTTTACTAATTTCTAATGATTATTTTTAACTTTCTAATTCTTTCTTTGGATGTGTCCCTTGAGATAAATGGTCACTTTACCCACATTTTTACAAGAAACTTTCCCCCTTTTGTGTCATGTCTGTTGACCTGACTGCTTACTACATGGCCAAAATACATGCAGGATCGGAATTCGGACTCTAGCTCTTTGGCACTTAAAGTCCCAGGACTCAATCTTAAGACCAGAAGGCAAGTTGAAGAAGAGCTGGGAATGGTGACAGCAGTATGAAACCTGAAGCACCATCCCAGGGTAAGGCATAGTCTCTCTCCTTTCCTTATGAGGTATTGGTCCCTATGATATGGCAGATGTTATTTCCATTCAGAAAGTTTTAAATTATATTAATATTTTTGGAACAGCTTCTCATTTTATATTTTCTTTTGTCATTTTACTTGGTAGACATGATGTTCTTTCTTTCTTTTTTTTTTTTTTAAAGATTTTATTTATTTGACAGAGAGAGCACAAGCAAGGGAAGTGGCAGGCAGACAGAGGGAGAAGCAGGGTCCCCACTGAGCAGAGAGCCTGATGTGGGGCTCAACCCCAGGACCCTGGGATCATGACCTGAGCCGAAGGCAGATGCTTAACCAAACTGAGCCACCCAGGCGCCCCCATGATGTTCTTTCTGCCAGTGTAAAGCTTCATTGTCACCTAAAGAAAATGCTTCTTTTGAATATTCTCCATGAATTAAAATATCATGTTAGGTAAGTTCCTAAAATAAACATCTCTTCAGAGGTGTATATACAGGATCTTAAATGAAAGCTATATGTTTGATTTGCCATTTCTAATGAAACGGAATACTTCCATGTTGCACATTATTAAAGGACTAAATACACACTGTGCTCCCTTCCAAACAACCTTTCACCAATGTAGTCTGAGTGGTCTTTGAGAGAAGGTGATCCTTTCTACAAGTTCTTCATGAAAAGGAAAAGGATATGTACATTAACTCATTACCTGTAGTCTATTGAATTCAGACAAATGAATCTCCTCTGATTCATTTCAGAGCTGATTCATTTTATCTGCATGGCTTTAGTACCATATGTGAACATTAGGCCTCTTTAAAAAATGATGGGGGGGGGGCGCCTGGGTGGCTCAGTGGGTTAAAGCCTCTGCCTTCGGCTCAGGTCATAATCCCAGAGTCCTGGGATCGAGCCCCACATTGGGCTCTCTGTTCGGCAGGGAGCCTGCTTCCTCCTCTCTCTCTCTGCCTGCCTCTCTGCCTACTTGTGATCTCTGTCTGTCAAATAAATAAATAAAATCTTTAAAAAAAAAATGATGGGGGATAGTAAATGCTTTAGGAATTTGTTTTGCTGAAGTGAACTAATGGCAGAGGAACATATGGTAAAATATATTTTTAATTACTTTTCAACAGTGTTAAATGTTTTTTCCTCATATTTTCATATTCAATGTTCTTGATCAAACTTACTGAAAAGTCTTCTCAGAAAGAACACAGCATTTTGTATAATAACACATGACTAATTTTATGGGCAATATATACCAGTATATGTAAGCAACATTTTTGGTCTAAGACTCTTAAAATTTCATGATTCTTCATGTCTTCAAGGGGAAAATACTTTTCTTTCCTCCTCTCTGAAATTGAGAGATTGGCACCATTAGCATTTCCAATTCTATTACGATTTTTAAAACAGGTGTATTTATTTATTTTTGAGAGAGAGAGAGAGAGCATGTGGGGAGGTGGAGAGCAGAGGGAGACAAGGAATCTCAAGCATTTTCCCTGCTGAGTGTAGAGCTGAGGCAGGGCTGGATCCCAGGACCCAGAGCTGGTGACCTGAGATGAAATCAAGAGTTGGATGCTTAACTGACTGAGCCACCCAGGCACCCCTGCATTTTTTTTTTTAATCGGCAAGAATTTGGAGACAATTTGGCTGTCCAGGTGAAGCCTAACTTTAAACCCAAAGAGGGCTGTGCATGACCAAACGTCAACGGTAGCCTGCTCAGTTTCACTCCATCAAAGACCTATAGCATATAGCATCTCCACCAACTGGCTGGCACACTTGGAACTTTCAAAGGTAGTGAGTTCAGGGGGTGATATCTTTGCTTCGATTCATGTCACAGAATGTCCCTGAGTTCCCTGATTGTCCCTCCCAGGAGTAGGTGGGATACCGCAGCTCTGGAAGTGAGCTATGTTTAACGAGTCCTCTACACACTGGAGAGGAAGGTGAAACTAGATTTTCCATTCCCACAAATCACTGTTTCTCCTGAAGACTTGCTAGATTATGCCCTGCACATCCTGTGCCGCCTCCACTATTAGGGGAAAAGAAACATAGTAAAGGAAAAGACACACACTGTCTCATTCCTCTCTATGTGTCCTTCTGTTTATTGCTGCTTTGTAGTGTTCCTTAGTTTCCAGGAATTGAAAATTGCTTGTTACCAGAAGTGATGAGAAAAGTTGTCCTCTGTAATTGTTAGCTCAGGGTACTTGCTGTCCTTCTGTTTTTTGTTTTGTTTTGTATTGTTTTTCTTGCTGTCCTTTTTGATGAAAAATGGGTACACACATAAAAGAGAGAGGATGAGGCAGTACTTTTCTAGAATTCAGACCCTGTCGTAGGTGATATTTTCTTTTTTTTCTTTTTCTTTAAGATTTTATTTATTTAGATGAAAGAGAGTGAAAAAGAAAGCATGAGCAGGGGGAGGGGTGGAGGAAGAGGGAGAAACAGGTTCCCCGCTGAGCAGGGAGCTCAATGCAGGGCTCATCCCGGGACCCTGGGATCATGACCTGAGCTGAAATCATGATGTGGACACTTAACCGACTGAGCCACCCAGGTGTCCCAGATAGGTGATATTTCTATATCTGAGTGTCCCAAATGTTGTGTGTGTGAACAAAATTTACCAGAGAGGACTTCTGAAATGTGATTGAAAGACACTCTCAGCATGTGAATGGACCATAACCAGGCTTATCTTAAAAAAAAATAATAATAATAAAGAAAGAAAGAAAGAAAAAGAAAAGAAAAAAAAAAAAAAAGCAAAGCTACCTCTAAGCATTTGTACTTAGAGCATGGTGCCATATCTTCTGAGGATATCACCTGAGTCTCAGACCCTATCCTTAGTTTTCCTTCCCTTGAATACTCACATGAAGATAATCTTTTCTGGGTGAGAAGATTTTACATTCCTTGTCTTCTGCCTGCCTCAGACCAGTCTGCAAACAGCTACCAAGCAGGGTGAATCCCTTGATCTAGAAATCAAAACTGTATAGGTCTTAGTCATACCTCAACCACCAAGTACTGTGGGCTCCAAATTGACGGTCAGCCGCCGAGGTATGACACGTTGGATAAGGTTTCACATAACACTTTCTATGGAAGTGTTAGATTTGAGAGGGAGAGTACGGAGAGCACAGTACAAATCTTCCAGACGTAGTAACGGCACTTAAGATTCCTGTGACAGGATATTAAACCTTTCAACTAGAAGGGGATTGTCCTCACAAACTTCAAATGTTTGCACCTCATGAGTTGGAAAACCAGATTACATCTAACCCCACTGTGAACATCAGGTGTCCTGAGGTGTTTACCCTTGGCTACCGTGGGTGTTCTGAGTTGACGGTCAGCATGGTCTGCCAGCCCATTAAAGTGAGACTGAAGGCACCGTCAGGTGGCAACAAAAAAAGGAAAAAGCATCTCATCCTTGGAAAATGTTGAGAACTTTTTTTTTTAAGCAAACAGTAAAATTAAATGAACCAATCAACTAATGATTTTAAAAGTAAGCCAAAGCTCTGTTGTATTTTATATTATATTTTATATATTTATATTTTATTTTTTAAATATAATTTATAAATATATAATATTTATAATATAATATAAAATTATATATATAAATATAATATAATATATTTTATATATTTTTGTATTTCTATTAAATATATTATATATATTTATATTTAATATTTTATATTAAAAAGTATTTTAATATACTTTTTTCCCCTCCCTTCTGTTTCTTCAGGGATCCCATTCACAAGCTGAGAGACACAGATGCATTCCTATTCCGAGTCACTGCCAGCTTGTGCCCTCTAGGGCTGAGACCACTGTGCCCTCCTCATTCCAGCGTGCGTGTCCATGTGTACCCCGTGACCCTTCTTCAGCTTCCTCGTCTGGAGTTCTGGAGTATCTGCTGCTTTTACAGTAAATGCAACCACCTTTTATTGGCTGAAGGGAGACAATATGGTTCTTCGAAAACAATGTGAGAACATTAAGTTGAAAACCACAAAAGGACTTGAAAGGGGTGGTGGTCGGGGGAAACAACCCTGTCTTCAAATATCTTCTACTTCTCAATGGGCTTCTCTGACACAATTCTTGAAAGGGAGGTTGGTTGCATAGTTCCCCTGGTCTTTTATTCCTCCGTTCCCCTTAGGGTTCCAAGCTTGGCCTCGAGCTTTTATGAAAGCACTTATCAAAACACTTGCGTACCACGTCTAAAGGCCTTTCACACGTTTTCCAGCAGTTGTGTGTGGCTCCATTGGCACTTCCTTTCTTTAATCATCTCTGGCACTGCCTGCCTCCTGTTCCGGGCTGCTACCAGAAATAGCCCACTCTACAGCTGGTCTCTCAGGAACAAGACCGCTGATGATCTTGTAATGTGACATCTATCCAGTAAGTTGGAGACATCATTCTGGCAGTTTCTGGTTGTGCGGGAGCAGGTTAGGTTGCACTGCAAATCTGTACTTGGTCCAGAGCCCAAATAAATGAAACTGGCCCTCAGCACACTTGAAGGAGCAATTTCTGAGCTCTTCTTGGCCCTAGGAGTGGCGGGGAGCACCGCAATTCCTCTTTAACCATTGCAGTGGACTCCAGGGAAGATAAAATCAGGCCGAGAAGTGAATTTTTGCCGATCTCCTGACAAGCAACGGGTACTCTTCAAAATGAATGCTTGCATTTTGGATAATGGAGGTGAGAATTTTTTTTTTTTTTAATCTTTTTGCTCTTCATTATGCTGCCGTGTAACTATACATTTGCCAAACAACTGCATTTCAAAGGGAATTTAGGCAACGGGATTTCCCCTAAAGGTTATCAAAAGGCTTTGGCTTATCATCTTTAAAACACAGCAGCCACTTTTCATGTTCATCTGGCTCAGCCTGGACTTTCTGTAGGGTATGAAGTCTACAAGTTATGTTGTAAGGTGCTGCACCACCACCATGGAATGTGACTGATGAACCTTTCTAGTTGAACTAGGCTGCCTCACAGAGAGAAAGCAGTAGAAGGTGTCCATTCCCTCTGGCAGTCCTTGATGGGGGAAACTTGACCATATGTTAAATAGAGCTGCTCCATTTGCCTAACCGCTGTCTCCAGAAAACACTTCAGTCCCCACCATTACTCCGAGCATTGTCCCCACCATCGTCTCAGAGACTGCACACAATGTTGTCCTGGAAGGTTCTGCGACCCTGTTTCTGGGTAGCACCTGCTGGAAGTTTGCCTGTGTTGTTGGGGTTTTGCCTCTGATTAAATGAATTACTAAGGAGTCTTGGAAATGGTCTGCTTTAAAAGTCTCATTGGAAAATGAGAAAAATGTGCCTTTCAGATTTCATTTCCAGTTCAGAAGCAGGAGAAAATGTCTCATTATTCTAGTGTACTGCCTTGTCTGCTTTGAAAACAGAGTTTCCAGTAATGGCCGATGCTGAGTAGGACAGAGGGTGAATTTTGAATGTCACTACTCACATGGATGCCCAGAGGACCCAGGCAAGGCCCTGCAGGTGTCTGCTTGGCAATGGATGTTGGACAATAAAATTGTACATAGTGGCAATAGAACCCAGGGCCTTTTTGAGGCCACTGGCATGTGCCCTGGTTGTTTTTAAAGTTTATAATTTGCAGTAAGAGGGGTTCCAGTATTTTCTGGCTCAGTTTAATGACCAAATTGATGTGGGAAATACAAATGAGGATACCAGTATTAGAAGGGAAATGTCTTTCAGAATAACAACTGGCACCGAATGGAAGTCTGCAACTTTTGATTTTAACAAGAGATGTTTGTTAGCTTTGATATAGGAGTATTGCCAGAAGGAGAAAATACAGGAAACTCCCATGATGGGAACCACCTCTCCTCCCGCCCTCCGCCCCCCACACACAGCATAACAAGTACAAAACAAAGAACTGCTGACCCTACTGGCAAAGGCGACTGCTGTGGGAACTCTCTAGTAGGCATGGGATGTCGGCGTGGAGAGGAAGAGTTCTACCAGGTAGCGTGGGAAGCTATTTGTTTCTTTAGTTATTTATGACTTCTTCCTAGTATGCTCTCTATGTGGCTTCACAGTAAACAAGAAACTTTAGACATAGGCACGGACAAAGTAAAACAGAAGTAAAATAGAAATCAATATTAAATACGCACTGTACCTAGGTGACACCAGAGCAAATAATCATTTCTGTGAAAATCTGTATAAAATCAATTACATGGCATATGTAGTACAAAATGAAAAAAATATTAAAAAGATGGGTATTTTAATACCATCTTGATACAGTCCTGAGGGAAATTTAGCGTTCTCTGAGACAGATTTCTAGTGTCCTTCATTTTGATTTTGCTGAAAATTTATGTTGGTGAGAAAAATATCATTATCTGTTGCGGGGAAAATGGTTGCTGGGCCTTAACTTAATGATATAGAGGGCTCTAAGAGTGGGTGAAAATGGTCAGGGAGTGGTTTTAATAAGTGTGAGTGCAGTTAAGGAAATTTTTGCAGGCTGAATAAAATTTCTGAATGCTTAATGATTGTAGAAAGCTCTTTACAAAGTTGACATAGACAGCTGCAATTATCTGTCCCTTACCACATTGGAAACTGCAAGTGAATGCACTTTCTTAATTGGGTGAACCGTTTATATTTAGTTTTTAAAAGGACTTGCTTCATTTTCCTTACTTTAATTCAAAATCCAGTGTTCTCTGTTATCAGTTATTATGTGAGCTGCAAAATCAAGTAATGTCTATCTCAAGGACATATGAAGCTATCTACTCTTGCTTCCTCCTTCTCATGTTTATCTCCACCCGGAGATGTTTTAAAAGCCAGTGAGATACAATGAAATGAATGTCTTAAATATAGAGTATAGAGAGAAACCCTCCCCTCACACCCAAATCCCCACATTATTTTGATCTAGAAATCTATTGCGCCAGTCAAGCCCATTTTAATGTGAACAGTTATTTATACTGTGGATGGTGAATTTGGGGTGGGGCAATGCCCCGTTTAGTGTGGAAAGCAATGACAAAGGTGCCAAGAAGAAGAGACAACTCCTAATTAGACATATTCGGAAATAAATCTAGCTGTGAATAGAACCACCTTTCTCGGGAAAACATGGACCCATTAAGAACAATCTGTGTTAGAATCAAATAATAGGTGTTTAAGGACAAGATTTTTAGATTCCTTCAGTGAAATCTGCATTGATTTCAGCTCTTGAAACAACTTGATTAACCATAAAAAGAACATTTCTTCTCTCACATTATCCCTTCATATACATCTTCTCAGAAGACTAATTTCAGGTCATTTTGCTGGGAACTGTGCTGTCTTGGAGAAATATTTCCTGCAAGGATTCTTGTATAAAGTATTTTTTCTCTAAATGCCAAAGCACAGGTGGAAGAGATAGATGGTTTACATAAAATTTAAAGTCAGCGAAGAATAGGCATTTTTGGAAAAAATATCTAGTTTGGAAACTTATGGGTATAAATATTAAAGTTATTCTAATAAGAGTGGGAAATGAAAAAAAATAGAAAAAAATAAAATGAAAAAGTTATATTAACTATTCCTAGTTTTCATTTTCCTTTTGATCTGTAGGCAGTTTCCTGGAGAAATACTTACAAATATCATAAAATGCTTGTGAATGTACCTAACCACCAATTAGCTGAGTCATTCTTTACTATCATTTTGGATGGTTATACACTATTTTATCTTACTTAGGTACTATGACTCATTTATTCAATCCCCTATTCTTGGATATAGAGTTGTTTCCTATTATTCATAATTATAAGCACTATTATGAAAAGCACATCAAAGAACACTGCCCTAGAATTAATAATTTTGGGGTTCTATTTTATGGAAAGGTGACATGACACAACTCACTTAATCTTCTTACTTCTTCACTTGCCAAATAAAAAGTGATCTTTGCTTTTACCAGGATTGTCGTGAAAATAAAATATACAGCTGAATGTGACTCTCCTTTAAATTTGTAACTTACTAAAATAAATATATTTGTCTCTGGGGCAACTTATATAAGATGAGGTTTCTTGTGTGGAAATAAGATTCTGTGGGCATGTGCTTTTAAGTTTTAATGGATTGTAGGGTTCTTTGCTCACTCAAAATTAGAATCACTCAAGAACACAAATTGACTAATGTTAGAACTCAAGGGAGAATAAAACCAGATTGCTTACCTTCACTGATTATGGTTTTTTCCTAGAGCTACCAGTAATCTGGAGGTTGAAAACTTACAAGATAATAACATCTTCTATGTACCTATAATTTTCCACTTCAAAGTGTATTTTCACATACATTATGTTAATCATTTTTATGACCATGTGCAGAAAATTGTGGGTACTGTGCTAACCTCACATGAAAGGGAACGAAGTCTCAGAAAAAAATTTAATACACAAGTCTGTAAAACTAAAGAGTGAAGCATGAGCACAGGACTTTTCATTCCAGGCTACCACAGAGAAAAGATAGAACCCAAAGTGATATATGGTATAGTGAGTACATCTTGAAATAGTTATATTATTCTTTACAAGACAGAGTACATCGCTATTACAACATACTCAATCCCCAACACAAGTAAACACCCACATATACATACACACATGGTCTTCTTCATTTAGAAATTGATTAAACAAGAATTTTCCATTCTTATATCCTTAGAACACACACAAAGAAACATACACATAAATATAAACACTCCCTATTTTTTTAGGAACCCATTAAGTACAAATTTTTCAATTCTTTTACCTACTCAATTTGCGGTATGAACATGGTTATTGATGGTTTCATTTGTTTTTATTAAATTGCTAGTGATGTTTAACATATGCTCATAGATCGTTGGTGAGTTACATACATATATATTTTTGGTAAATCACCTCTTTATATTCTATATCACTAATCTGCTGCTGTGTAATCAATTAGTTTCAAATTCAGCATTTAAAAAACAGACCTTTATTAACTTGGAGTTTCTATGGATTGAAATTCTAGGTACACTTTATGAGGGTGCTTCAGTTCAAGGAGTCTCACGAGGTTGTGGTCAAGATTTCACAGTGTAATCTGAAGACTTGTTCCCAGCTCACCTGTATGGCTGTTATTCAGCCTCAGCTCCTTCCCATGCACGCATCCCAGACTTGCCTCATGACATGGTAGCTGGCTTCTCAAGAGTGAGTGAGTGAGAGAGTGAAAATGCCCAAGGTGGAAGCCACTGTCTTTCTAATCTATCTTGGAAGTGACATCCATCACTTTTGCGATATCTTATCTATTAGGAGGGCATCGGTATGTACAGTATATACTCAAGGGGAGAAAATTACACAAAGGCATGAATAACAGAAGAAGGGATCATTGGGCACCATCATAGAGGTTATTCACCACGTATCCTTTGACCATTTTTCTATCTTTTTACTGGCATGGAAGAAGTACTTTTGTATTAATTCCTTTTATGTTATGACTATCTACCCTTATGAAATATGTTGCATAATTTTCTTACTTTGAAATATACCTTTTTTTAAAAAAAGATTTTATTTATTTATTGGACACAGAGAGAGAGAGAGATGGAGAGAGAGAAAGCAAGCAGGGGGAGTGGCAGGCAGAGGGAGAGGGAGAAGCTGATCAGGGAACCTGACATGGGGCTCAATCCCAGGACCTTGGGATCATGACCTGAACCGAAGGCAGATGCTTAACTGACTGAGCCACCCAGGCACCCTGAAATATACCTTTTTGATACCTCCCTTCCTCTTTCCCTTTCTCTCTCCTTCACACTCCCTTTCTTCCTTTCCTCCCTCTTCCCTCTTTCTTCCTCCCTTCCTTTTTACTTTTTCCCTTCCCTTCTCTTCCCCTCCCCTCCCTTTCCTTTCCTTTCCTTTCCTTTCCTTTCCTTCCTTCCTTCCTTCCTTTTTTCTTGTTTCAAGTTATTATGTGGTCAAATATTTTTTTAAATCATTTTTTAAATTTATTTTCAGCATAACAGTATTCATTGTTTTTGTACCACACCCAGTGCTCCATGCAGTCCGTGCCCTCTCTAATACCCACCACCTGGTTCCCCCA
>NW_019154092.1:23455087-23681789 GCF_002288905.1 Enhydra lutris kenyoni
AACTTGCATTCCCACCAACAGTGTAAGAGGGTTCCCCTTTCTCCACAACCCCTCCAACACATGTTGTTTCCTGTCTTGCTAATTTTGGCCATTCTAACTGGTGTAAGGTGATATCTCAATGTGGTTTTAATTGGTCAACTATTTTTAACAGTCCTTTGTAGACTCAAATTTTAATTCATGCATTAATATCATATTAGAAGTTGATTTTTATCTGAAAAATGAAAATAATCTTGTTGAAATTGTTTCCACTAGAAAAATAACTCATTACTGAAACCTAATATATAATATAGACCCAGTGGTAGTTATAATAATTAAGCTTTTTCTTAACTGTATTTGTTAAATTTATCAAAATCATTAAATTCCATTCCACTTTTATTTTTAGTAATTGATGCAGTCTGGGAATAAAGTAGGAAAGCATTTGGAAGCTTCTACCACAGGAAAGGTAAAAAAGAACAAGCTTGTATTTTCTTTTTAAAAATTAAATTGAGATCAATGGTTGGCATTAAAATGTTTCAGCTAACTCTTAAATTGGCTTTATAAATGTGTAAGTAATTTAAAAATGGAATGGGCTTCCTTTTAAGGAAAGAATATTTCCTAAATATGAATGTTCAAGTAAGAATGACAACTATCATGAAGACATAAAAACAAAATCTTGTTTGGGGCAGGAAGTTGAATGAAGTGGTTACCAGTCTGTTACAAGCTGAAACATCAAGTATTTAAAGTCTTGGCTGGTTGTAGGCAAACTGCACAAAGCACAGTCATTTATTTATTTTTTTCACTTCATAAATGGAAAAAAAACTACAGAAAGTGAGATGCATATCAGTTCAAATTCTTATTTTCTTCCTCTGTCAAATGGAGGAACTAGCATTTACCTCACATGTTATTGGCAGGTCTGAATGAATTTAAGTTCTCCATATTTCCTATAAATTTTCAGGACCAGAATATGAAGCTGTATGGGTTTTCCCATGTTTCTGATCAAACCATATGTGAAGTGCACACCTAGAGCAGCCAGAAACATGGAATCAAAAGGAAACTCTAACACATGTATTTCCTCCGTACAGCACATTCCAGTCTTGTCACTGGAGAGTGCTTCAGCACCATGCTTGGCGGCCATTATAAATAGCAAAATCACTGACAAAAAGCATAAAAATGCAAAAAAAAAAAAAAAAATCCCATTAAATAGACAGCAAAGAGGACATTTGTTTACAGTTCAAGAGCTGAAACAAGAAGGCAGAGCGTCACCTTGTACCACCTCGGCTGAGAACATGCGTGTTGGGTGACTCAAGTTTTTTACCCCTTGTTATGTCCTCCAATGATCACAAATGCACTGAGATTATTGATTTGGGAGTTATCAATCAATTTTAGTTGGAAAATTTTTACATATGGAACCCATTAAAACAAAGGTAGACTCATCCTGCTAAGTGTCATATAGAAAAAGGTATTTGTGAAAGAGAATGTTTTTAACGATGATGAGACATGCTTGTTTAATAAGGGTGCTGATAAATGAACTTGTGTAATGCCAATGGTATTTTGGTTGACAAAAGTATGACTTTTGTTATACTCACAGAAATCTATCCCCATATCACTCCCTGGAGCAATAGTCAGTAGTTACTAATTCAATGCTTACAGTGACTTCATAGAGCACAACTACCATGAATAATGAGAGTCAAGGGCATAGTAACCAAGACAACAACAATGGTAGTATTGGATTCTTACACTCTTTGTACTAAGCATAGGGATAAGCATTCCACAAATATTATTTTAAAACAGACAACAGAGAAATCCTTATTATTCATATTTTATGGAGAGTGAGATTGAGACTCAGAAAATTTAATGATCTGAAGTAAACAGAGAGCTGGATTTTGAATGCAGGGCTCTCTGACTCTGAAGCCAGTGATCTTTGTTACTCTGTGCTGCCCAACTTTAATCATCAAGTTGATCGAGTATATAACATTGTCAGGCCTACTTGTAAAGTCAATGAAACTATCAGACGCTGAGTGTCAAAATTCCTGAGCATAAATGTAGCAATTAGGGAGGAAATTTCTCATGTGTCAACAAGTTCATGCTTCTGGCAGTTGTTACGAAAAGATTAACCCAGTGCACTCCCTCTTCTTCCTCCTCTTCTTCCTATATGCTCCTTCTCTTACACATTTGATCATTGTTTTATAAGCTATAGTGTGGCTACTGTTAGGATATATTCCAGAACATTTCACTTATTTGGACATGTCACAAGATCTGTTGATTTAGATTCTTCTAATTTCCACAAATGATTATATTCATGAAAAATGCAATAACATTTTAACTGTAATACTGATTTGCGAATTGAATAATTATGGGAATGGAAGTTTTCAGAACTAGAGTTAGAATTGCTCTACCATTTCTAAGCCCTTTGCTATTTCTACTACTGTTATTAGCATGAAATTTGAAAGTGTGAAATTTTCAGATAAAACAAAACACATTTTTGTTTTTTTTTCACCTTTTGAGAAATTAAAAGAGCGCAGAGATATTATTTTAGAGAAATGCTACAGAGAGATAATGACATACCTCACATTTTTTGAAAGTAGATGAACTTTCCTTGGGTCTTACGTAGGCCAAAGGAAGGGGTAGGCAAGAGATAACTTAGGAAAGCAGCTCATGGAAATGAAGAGGATCCTGGCTCTCCCCATATCATAGAAAGAATGGTCCTTTCTATGATGTGTAATCTGGGGCATGTGTTAATGAGTTCTCTGCCATTAAATTTCTTATTGGGAGAATTCACCAGACTATTATGTAATTTACTTGTGTTGAAAAAATGATATTTATCATCCTACAACCTAACATTGTGAAAATATTTGTAAAGACACCAAGACTCTTAAATTCATATTTCTATAGTATGTCATAATACCACATCTTCTTTGGTCACATTATGAATGCATACTTGGATGTGATATATAAAAAGAAGATTTTAGGGGCGCCTGGGCGGCTCAGTGGGTTAAAGCCTCTGCCTTTGGCTCAGGTCATGATCCCAGGGTCCTGGGGATTGAGCCCCGCATCGGGCTCTCTGCTCAGCAGGAAGCCTGCTTCCCCCTCTCTCTCTACGCCTGGCTCTCTGCTTACTTGTGATCTCTGTCTGTCAAATGAATAAAAAAAATCTTTAAAAAAATTTAAAAAAAAGAAGATTTTAGTCACTCAATGGAAAAGTCTATGAATATGTGGGATGCAGTGTGACTGAATGGATATAAAGGAAAATTGGGTTGAGGAAAGATCAGCAGCCTCCTCGACGTTCTTGCCTGAGCTTACTGTGCTTGCCAAGAAATACAGAATATAAATCTGTTTTTATAGCATTCCAGAATCTTTTGCAGATGGATTTCCAATCACTCTTACATAGATATTCATTGTAGGTGTAGGTCTTACAACTTAACGTAAGGTGTTACTTACAGATTCATAAAATATTCATAAAATGTAAATGGCTACAATAGCAGAAATATATTCCAGTTTCATCTGGAATAGTGCTCTCTGTTTGTCATTCACCCAAGTGTATGCTACAATTCCTTTTTTTAAGTTTTTATTCAAATTCCAGTTAGTTAACATACAGTGTCATATTAGTTTCAGGTGAAACACTATAGTGATTCCAAACTTTCATAAATCACCCCAGGCTCATCACGAGAAGTGCACTCCTTAATCCCTACCACTTATGCTTAAAAGCGCCTTCTTTTTGCATTTAACTGAACAGTATGAAGTTTTATGAGCTCTTCCATGAAGAAAATTACTATTTGAAATTTCCCACTGCTATTGTTGCAACATTCAGAAGCTCTCACCCTGGGGTCTTGACGTATCAGGGAAATGTCAGAATAAAATTTGAAGAAGAATTATTATTTTTAAAGTTGCATCTTAATTATAAAATTTGGTTTAAAATTAAAAGACAAATGTAAAGAAACCACTAAAATTTAATATCTACACAAAAGCAAAAATAAAATTTATTTTAAAAATTCTCTCTCTCTTCACTATGTCTCTGTATTGCCTGGTATGCTCTGTTAATACAGATATTGTGAAAAATAGCCTAGATACTCTTCTTTGTGTCAGCATTCTTTTATGTTAAAAAATACCATCAATGTGAAAGATGAATTGGAACAGAGATACCATTTGTTTAGTAAATGAAGTAGTACTTAATAATTGTGATTAAGAGGTAGAGGAATAAGGGATAAGTGCAACTGAAATAGTCAAGAGAATGAAATGACTTAGAAATTAATCTTTTAATGTCGTTTTATGCCAATAACACAATGAGCTAGACTTATATTCAAATTCATTATTTGGGACATGATGCAAAATGTAGCTTTACATAAAAGGCCAGTACTATATATTGATTTGTAAGAAATACATTTAGTCATTCAGATAACTAAAATGTATTTCTCAGGTATATTTCTTTTTTATCCACAGTTCCTAAAAATATTTCATAGCCATAATGGTGAAATAGATGTCTTGTATTAATGAAGTTGCCTTTGATACCCTAAGCAAGGGTGGGGGATACTTGTTAAGCAGACTAGCCCAGTGATTAAAGGGTTGCAACTGAGTTGTTCCTCAACCTCTAGGGAGGAGAGAGTGGCTAGAGGTTGAATCAGCTAATGGCCAATCACTTTGTCAGTCATGACTATGTAATGAAGCCTCTATAAAAACTTAAGAGGACAGCTTTTAGGTCCTTTTTGCTTTGTTTGTTTGTCTTGTTTTTATTTATTTTTATTATTTTATTTTTACCTTTGGAGAAGGATTTCCCTGAGTTCTGTGAGTTGCCCTAGCAAATTAATCGAACCTAACAAGGAGGTCACTGGAACCTCCAATTTGTAGCCAGTCAGTCAGAAGCACAGGGAACAGCCTGGGGCTTTTGACTGCCACCTGAAGCGGGGAGGGGCCGAAGGTGTTGTAGGTCTGAAATTTTAGCCTGTGGAATCTCTTGTTATCTCTGGTTAGATAGTGTCAGAATTGGGTGGAATTCTCAGAACCCTGCTGGTGTCCAAGAATTGCATGGTAGTTGTGTGTTGGGGGGAATACATGTTATAGCAATTTAAGACCAGGAACGCTAAAAAGCCCACAAATACAAGATAGCCAGTATATAATGAATGAGAGACATTGTGTCTGAAGGACTGTTCTTGCTACACAATTTGGTTTTACATTTATTTGTGATTTTTTTAGACTTTCAATGTTTTTATACACATACTTATTTTTGCTATATCACTGGAGTAATAAAAAAGCCTTAAAAACAAACAAAAAAATCCAATTTTTACATAAGATGAATGTAATGTCATTTTAGAGCACTTTTGCTATTGTCCCAACACTTTGGCAATATATTTCCAGGGCTGATAAAATCATGAGGATTCCTTTTAAAAAACATTTTTAAAATTCCTTTTAAAATTCCTTTAAAATTCCTTTTAAAAAAACATTACAGCAGTAGAAGTCCTGGATTGTACTGGATACAGCTATTGAATTATACTTATAATTGTTAAGTATTAGCACAATTTAAAAGTAGGCAACACATCTATCTCAGAATAGATATCCTTCTAAAGTTTTTCTTAAATGTCAAGAAGCAAAATAGGGAATTCTGCATTGTGACAAATTCATATTTATTATTTTTTCTACAAGACGAAGTTAACACCTGTGGAACTTGAAGATTTTATTATTCTAAGCACAGAGCAGGAGGAGCATTCATGAAGAGTGCTGGAAATGCTAGATAAGCTTTTAGTGATTGGCAGTCCCAAAGCTAGCTATACTTAAGTTATCTTGTGTGCTCCCTTATTATTTTGCCTTGTTGCTAAAGGGGAAATCTATTAACGGAGAGGAAAATTCAGACCAAAGAATCAATTACTTCCCTTTCTATATTCATCATGATAAGTCTATCCTTTTATGATTAGCATGAGGACACAGGTTGCAGTATAAATCACTTGAAAATTCAAAGATGCTTTACCTTAAATAAAATTAGATATTGGTGACTGGCAGTCACAAATATGTGAAATAAAGGACATATGCTTAAAATCACTCCCTTCTTACTGAGTACATTCCTCACTCTGCAGCCTCGGCTGTGCTAGCCCCAAGTTATTCTAGAGATTGGCTCACCAGCTGGGCTTTATTACAACAATTAGAAAGGTGACCTTTTAAAATAACCAGTGGCTTTATTTTTTTTTTTCAATGTGAAAATTGTAAGCTGCATATGTAGAACATTTCAAATGAACAAAGGCATCGAATAAATAGCATTACAAGAGGTAAATCTACAAGGTTTTACAGCATATTTCCATTTCTTCCGTGTATAAGTTGGATTGATTTCATGGAAATAGACACAAAGTAATAGTTATACCATATTCCAATTTCAGTATTGCTGTAGTTCTCATATGAAATCACAACTGCTTTGACTTTTTGAAAAATATAAAATGATGCAATCACTTGACAAAAACATCGTTGTACATACAAAGTCATTTCTTCATTCAAATGTATGTGAATATATCTAGCATTAAATTTTTAAAGTAACTACTTAAAATATTAGTAATTATTCATTAATGATATTGTTTGGAATTTTGTGCTTGGGAAATATAGGTGTTTGAACATTTTTGTTATTTCCTAGAGAATTACTGCTTTTCCAGCTCAGGGTCCTAAAAAATAATTGTTAAAATATAACAGAATATATTTACATATAGCATAGTGGATTAGAAGTAAACTCTGGGGTTAGTTGTATCCCTTAAAAGATGTGTAAGCCTGATTAAATTACTTAATATTACCTCCAATTTTGGGGCGCCTGAGTGACTCAGTGGGTTAAAGCCTCTGCCTTCGGCTCAGGTCATGGTCTCAGGATCCTGGGATTGAGCCCCGCGTTGGGCTCTCTGCTCAGTGGGGAGCCTGCTTTCTCCTCTCTCTCTGTCTGCCTCTCTGCCTAATTGTGATCTCCATCTGTCAAATAAATCAATAAAATCTTTAAAAAAATATTATCTCCAATTTCATTATCTTAAAATAGAATGAATAATACCAATAACATATGGTTGTTATTATAATTAGCCTGAGATTAATTTAGTTAAAATACTTAACCCCGACTGATATATAGTGAGTGCTCAACAAGTATTTGTTGAATGGATGCACGGATAAATCTCCTTGTCAGATTACATCACCAAATCACTTTTTGTTGGAAAGGGAACTGACGTTTGTTTGTTTGTTTGTTTTTTTCTCCCAGATAACCTTTATTAATTTGGCTATGAGTCCATACTGGCTGAAATGTTTTTAGTCAATCATCAACTTTATTAAATGCATTTATAATTCTAAGTTCTAGTTATATACCTACAATCTCCAAAGAGTAGAATAAATACACTTAGCATTTAAGGGAGTGAACAATATGTGTAAAGGTGTACTACCAAATATGTTCAATCTTCATATCTCTCAAAATGCTCACCATAGAAGAATGAGTACTCAAGAATCACTTAGTGGGATGCGTGGGTGGCTCAGCTGGTTGGGCATCTGCCTTTGGCTCAGGTTGTGATCCCAGGGTCCTGGGATCGAGTCCCGCATCGGGCTTCTTGCTCAGCGGGAAGCCTGCTTCTCCCTCTGCCTGCTCTGTCTGCTGCTCCCCCTGCTTGTGTTCTCTCTCTCTCTCTGACAAATAAATAAATATTAAAAAAAAAAAAAGAATCCCTTGGGGTGTGTGTGTGTGTGTGTGTGTGTGTGTGTGTGTATACATGAGAGCTGGTGCTTATTTATCTATCTGGATAACTAATGGGCAAATATCTGCATCTAGAGGTAAGTTCTGGAAAGGGAAAAATGAAAGGACTTCTATGAAGGCTGAATTTAGAATTCAAAGTCCTGTGGTTTTCATTTCAATTAAATTATAAATTACTTCCATAATTTTTGGACCACTCAAGTTTTTCTAAGACTCGTTTCCCTCATTCACCAAACATACAGAATGATAAATAATAACTTGAAAGTGCTTGGTGAACCAGAAAACATTGGTTCATCCATAGTGTCATGGGATTGTCATCTATCATTGCCAGAAGGGCACGCAATCATGTTTATTGTGATTTCCAGATCACAAGCATGGGGAACTTGTGATAGGCTGTCATGATCAGCTTCCTCTTCCCACTGTATCCTGCTTCTACATCAAGGTCCCAGAACCTTGCCCGCAAATTTGGATATAATGGGTATTTGTGAGGCCTTAAAGGAGGAGGCATTCTGAGCCAACCTATCCACACCAGTTTATTCTAACCCTGTTTCTTGTACTGAATAGTTATTATTCATTCATTTTCCACATTTTTCTGTTTGCATATTACTATTTTAACCAGTTCTGCTAACCTAAGTGGAAGCCTGCTGTATCTTGAAAGAAAAGTTAATATGAACTCTTCTATTATATCTCCAGAAGCACTTCTCTGGAATTGCCTTTCTTAGTGTTAGAAAGTCCTGATCCTCTGCGACTTCTATATTCCCATACATTTTTATTTTGTAATTACCAAACAAATGTTCTTTTTTATTTTTTTTAAGGATTTTATTTATTTATTTGACAGACAGAGGTTACAAGTAGGGAGAGTCAGGCAGAGAGAGAGGGGGAAGCAGGCTTTCTGCTGAACAGAGAGCCCGATGTGGGGCTCCATCCCCAGGACCCTGGGATCATGACCTGAGCTGAAGGCAGAGGCCTTAACCCACTGAGCCACCCAGATTCCCCAATAATGTCCTTTTTAATATATCTGTTTGCCTGATTAGGTTGTAAATAAACTCTTTGAAGGCAAGAGCTATTTCTTTTTTAAAAAGATTATTTTATGTGTGTGTCTATAGCAATTAACACAGTGTTAAAATACATGCTTATTGAATCGAAAGAAAAAATACAGATATATAAAAATAAGTTACATATTATTTCATAATAAATATATGCTTACTAAGGACAATTTGGAAAATATATGAAAGAAAAAGGAAAAGAAAAAATCAACTGATTAATAATACCACTGTTAAAAACACAGTCACTGATAATAATGAGATATTATTTTGGAACCATTATATTGATAAAAATTTTAAAAGACTTGGTAAAGATGAAGGATACAGCTGGTAGGAGTGTAAGTTTGTTCAATTATCTTCTGTCAACATATAGGAAATGTATATACCACATGACCCTACAATTCTTTACTATGTATATAATCCAGAAATCTCTGGTACAATGTATTCAAGACATCACATGAAAGTATATTCACTCAAGTATTGTTTTGTAATAGAAGAAAATAGAAAGCAATCTGTATGTTCCATCAGAAAGAGAGTGGATAATTGAGGAAATACTATATACCAGAGAAATGAATTGATAGGTTCTAAATTTGTGGATGTGGATACATTTTTAAAAACATTACATGAGTGCAAGGAATAAGTTGCAGAATGTTTCCCTTGTTTATATTATTTATATATAAGTCCATACTCACAGTTATGTACAGCTTATATTATTTATATATAAGTCCATACTCACAGTCATGTACAGCTTATTTTGTATATTTATACATACAGTAAAATTGCAAAAACAGAGAAGAATAAACAAAATCTATGATGCACTCCTAAGGACTGTAAAATAAGGAAGTATAGAAAGAAAAATGAGACTAGGGAGGGAAGAAGTGATCGTGCAAATTTATCTACAGCATTATAATAAAGACACAATTAGCTTGTTGATGTATTTCTTTTACTTACCCACATGGAGTTTAAAGTTAAAGAAATATCTGTTGTTATTTATTCAGGTTTTAGCACAAAAATCTTTATTTTATCTGCGCTATATACAATTTAAAAAGCTTTCCAATGGCAATTACTTTGGGTAGCATTTAGAATGTATGGAAACATTTATTGGATACATACTTGATGCTAGGAAGTTTTTAAAATTCTGCACAAGAATGAGAAACAGTGTCTAATTTTGAGTCAAAAAAAAAAAATAGGAATCAAGGTACTCCATATTAACCACCAGCTAGAAAATGTCTCAGAGTGATTATTACCAAATTGAATTCTTGATACATTTTTCATGCAATTTTCATTGTAACATCTTTAAAAACATCATTACCATAAATCAATGACATATATCAAAAACCATATGACAATAAATCAAAAACCATATAAGTAAGAAAGTATATACATAATCATTTACTATCACCCTCTCAAGACATTACTTTCTTTTTTTTTTTTAAGATGTTATTTATTTCTTAGAGAGAGAGAGAGAGGAGCAGGGGGAGGGACGCAGGGAGAGAGAGAAGCAGACTCCTCTTTGGAGCAGGAAGCCCTACCCAGGGCTCTATCCCAGGACCCTGGCATCATGTCCTGAGTCAAGGGCAGATGCTTAACTGACTGAGCCACCCAGGCATCCCTCAAGACACTGCTTTCTAACATGGATCTGAGTTAGAGCAGGGACAAGGACCAGAACTGCAAAATCCAGTGTTTCCTGAAAGCTGAAACTCTATGTCCCTTGAGAAAGGAAGGACTCAAAGACTGTTGAAGTCTGAGCCAAGATGAGCCACAGCAATGGCTTTTACCAACTTTCTCTTTTACTATACTACTACAAATTATGCCAAAGGATGGAGATTTAACATGCTAATTAGATGTGGGATGTGTGAAAGAAATATGAACTTTAAGTGTACAAGTGTCAATAAATCCCCACCCCTACATGCTTAAACGCCCTCCTTTTCCAGACTTGGCCTCTTAAAAGATCTCCCTGCCCTCTTTCTGTGTCAGGGAGCCAGACTGAAGGACTCTTTCCTTTGAGCCATCTCCCATGTGCTCCAATAGAAGTAAAAGCCTTGCCTGGAATGCTTATCTGGCCTCTTGTCAATTTCTATTGTTTAGCAAGCCCAAGGCCCATCAAGGATGGTCAGTAGTAGAATTCACACTCTCCAGTCAAATCTCTCTCCTTTTACTTGGTTCTGCCATTCCAAAGCCTTTTGAGATATCAGAGGAATAAATACATGCATATGAAATGATCCATTCAATTTTTAGTTACCCATAAAGTAGTGAATCAATTTCTGCAGGGTCTTGGGAAATTTCCTGATGTTTTTGAAGTTAAATGAAAATGAGGTGTGTCTCCTACAGTGCATTTTTCTTATAGAAAATTACAGTCCATGTTGTGCTGCCTGTTTATAATAAGCTCTGGAAGAAAGCTATAGATTATGATTATAGGTATTTAGGTAGGGTTTATTACCAAGAGCCGAAACAGAAAGACTAAATACCAGTTTTGCCACTCTTTACAATAGTCAGGGAATGTTGGATGAAACAAGTTCATATCATCTATTTTTGGAATATGCATTTTTTAAAATAATCACACAAATAGACAATTCCTTAAAATGGGAAATTGAATACCTGTTTTTATCATAATACCTTTACCAACTCAAGTGAAAAAATACATTTTATATGGCACAGTCATTCTGTTTTTTTTGGCTTCACATGTAGATAAAAATACATCAGAAGGTGGATATACGTAGATTCAGGGTTGATGCTGGCCTGCTTCTTGGACTAGCTTTCCAGGTGTATATGAAAGACACAGGATACGGGTGCTGAATTGGGAGTACTTCTAGTTAAAAAAAAAAAAAAAGCCATGAGACATATGTTTTTCAAATTTGAAGCTACATTCAAGCATTTTTTGGACACCGGCAATTAAAAAAAAAAAACATGTAAAAAGATGGACACTAAAAAGGGTTATAAAGGAATAAAAACAAAGTCAGTCAAACTCTGGGCTTCTGCCAAATCTGACAGGTGAGCAATTAGCAAAGACTCGAGGGGAACCTAGACAATAATAGAAGTAGTGGTGGCCAGGGCCACCTGCTTCTTTTAAGAGATGAACTATTGTGAAGCCCTTGGCGCTCTGCAACGGAACCTTGTATCCACAGGCAGGAATCAGGCACGCAGTGGTGTTAGTCTTGTGAATTCATGCCAAATCACAGAGAAACATCCCTGCTTTCCATTGAGGACGGAGAGAGCATGCAGCCAAAACAGCTGAGGTGTGTGCTGTCACGAGAGTTTCTTAGAGGTTGAACTTGCCTTCAGGCAATATATGTATATGTTACCTACCCATTTTTAGTAAAAACAAAACTGGGGGGTCCCAGGCCAAATATCAGATCTGGTGCTGGCTCCTTCAACTTTC
Source organism: Enhydra lutris kenyoni (assembly GCF_002288905.1). Classification (NCBI taxonomy): domain Eukaryota; kingdom Metazoa; phylum Chordata; class Mammalia; order Carnivora; family Mustelidae; genus Enhydra; species Enhydra lutris. The sequence continues at coordinate 23,467,176 of NW_019154092.1, forward strand.
ATTCCTGTATTTGGCACTTTTGTCTACTAACAGAGCATTGTTCAAGGTACAGAGGACGATCCTCTCAAAATAAGCCCAGATGTAATAAGAGAAGCAGAGAAGATTTTGGATTCAAAGCATCATTTTTATCTCTAGGGAAAGAGCTGTTCTCAAAGGTAACATTCACAGGGCTGGGCAGAGAGTAATTAGACATTAATGTCACCCAGCAGCTTTAGAGGAGATCCTTTATGATGTAGCACAGGAACATGTCATCAGGGCCTCCTTTCTGCAATGGCAGATCCCTTTCAGCTCAGATTTGAATCCAGAAATAACTTCCCATGCCAAAGTTGCTTAAAATATCTCTCTGATCATCACAGCAGCACCACATACTTGCTTCTCCTCTGAAAGAAGGCAGATGAAGAGTGCCTCAATTAGAGAAAGCATCTTGGAGAACCACACTGTGAGTTTGGATAATAGGAAAATCAGGTAAATAGCACTAGGTGGGGTTTATTGGTGGGAAGAAAAGGCTTTTGTAACAGCCACAACTGATGAGGACTTGTCCTTCATAATTGCTGTTTGAATGTACAGATTGCCTGCAGTTAATAGAATCCTAAGTAAGAATTTTCCACAGAAAGAGAATAACATGGGACTGCAAAAGAAAGCCCAGGGAAGATCGGAAGTATTTTCTTAGCTACACTTATTTAACCTTATCATGGAGCTCTTGAGGAGAAGAATTGTGGATTAATATCAGAACCCATGGTATAAATTTTCTAATTTCCTTACAGTAATGGTGTATGCCAAAATCTACATATAGTCATCCTCATAAAAAAGGAATCTAGGGGTGCCTGGGTGGCTCAGTCGGTTAAGCATCAGACTCTTGATTTCAGCTTAGGTCATGATCTCAGGGTCGTGGAGATCAAGCCCTGCTTCTGGCTTAGCGTTGAATATGGAGCCCGCTTAAGATTCTCTCTCTCCTGTTCCCTCTGATCCTCCCCACCTCACATGCACACACACTCTCTTTCTCTTAAAAAAGAAAAGAAGGAATTAAAAAATATAAAATGAATCTTGAACTTCAAAGACCTCCACCACAAGAATAGTGACTGCTCCAACGGGCTCTTACAAGCAAGATTTTTGTGAAGTTCTGCCTAAGTGGGCTTTGAATTGATGTGTAACACAGGGGTATACATTTTGTTAGCAACAGGTAAGACCTACCACTTGCGTGATTTTTGCATGTAATTAAGTAAATAAAATAGATGTGGGAAAATGTTAAATAGTGACTATCTGTGGACAGATTATCTATGATAAATGTGATGACAAGTTCATTGTCAACAATTCATACAACCTCAAAGCAATGTCCAAGTTTTCTTTATTGTCACCTTTCAGTTTTGAGGACTCACATTGCAAAATTAATATCCTCATCTTTCCCTTTCCTCTTGAGTTTCATGATGCTGAAAGTACTATCAGTCATTTTTTTTCCATGGAAACTATATGAGAAGTGAAAAAGTATACATTTTTGAAGTCCAATAAGCTTCAAACATAACATTTAAAGATTTATATAGGCTATTAAAATATTAGAGATTTTGAGATTCTATAAAATTCACTAATATAATCCTGTTACCCTTTCCCAAGTGCCCACTATGTTTCAGATACTTGGAGAAAGCCTCATGCATTTTGCCTCTGGTCCCAACATCAGCCCTGCAGGGCATAAATTATTATCCACGTTTGTTAGATGAAAATACACTACCCAGTTAAACTAAGATTTTGCTCAAAGTATTTCAGCCAGTAAAGACCATAAATGTTTCTCCAAACTAAATTTCCCCAGCTCCCTATGCAGAAATCTACATCAACTCTCCAAAAGAAATACAATACAAACTACATAAGCAATTTAAAATTTTCTAGTAATCGTATTTTAAAAAGTAAAGGGAAATCAGTGAAATCAAGTTTCCTAATACTTTTACTTAATCCACTCTAACTTAAAACTCTCATTTAAACATGTAAACAATATAAAATATTATTAATGAGATATTTTACTTTTTTTTTTTTTTTTTTGAGGTCTCTGAACTCCAGGGTGCATTCAGTACTTCCAGCACACCTCAGTTTAGTCTAGCTCCCTTTCCAGGGCTGGAGAACCACCAGGGGCTAGTAACTATGGGATTGGCCGTACAGGTTTATATAGTTTAAAAATAGTTATGGCATGGGGCACCTGGGTGGCTCAGTCGGTTAAGTGTCTGACACTTGATCTCAGCTCAGGTCTTAATCTCAGGGTCATGAGTTCAAGTCCTGAGTTGGACTCACATTGGGTGTAGAGCATGCTCTAAAAAATTAGTTATGGCACAACATAAGATATAAAGCAAGGTCTGTTGATCCCAGGCTCTACCACTTGCAATGTGAAGCATGATCAGGTCATAGTTTGCCCTGAGTCTTTTCCTGCAAGTGTAAGAATAAGGTGATTCTAGTTGGCCTACAGAGTTGGGAGGGATAAGTTAGGTATCTAGTGGGAAAGACTGGGTAGATTACCTGACACATAGGAGCATCAAAAGAAAATAGGTCCATTCTCTCTCTTTCTTGCTTTGTTTTTTTTGTTTTTGTTTTTGTTTTTTACTAAGAGACTTATTTATTTATTTGAAAGAGAGAGAACATGAGTCAGGAGAGGGGCAGAGGGAGAGACTCTTAAGCAGATGCCCTGCTGAGTGCAGAGCCCATCCTGGAGATTGGTCCCAGGACCCTGAGATCACGACCTGAGCTGAAACCAAGAGTTGGACACTTAACTGACTGAGCCACCCAAGCATCCCTCTTTTCCCTTCTTTTGCTCATGGATTATGATCTATGAGAATGGGATTTAGAGCCCACAACTCAACCATCAAGACTTCTCCAGGAAAAGCTTGAGAAGAAGCCATATAGAATCTCATGGATTTTATATTTCAGGGTAAGTTTATACCATGGTTTCGATCAACATGAATGGCCAAAGGAGAGCAGGAATATGGAAATGATGAACTTTTTCAGCTCCATTTAAGTTAAGATTTAAGTTGGTAATTAGAAGGAATTCATAGAGAGGCTGACATGACTACAAATCAAGGTTATCGTCTACAACCGAACAGTAATTATTTCAGATTGTGTTTATTTCTACTTGAGCTAGTAGAGATAATTAAGGATTCTGTTATAAGGAACAAACCAAGGCCAGATCAAAATAAACATTGCCAAGGACTGGACTCTAATCTCAATCCATTTTTTTTCTCAAATTCCCCTGGCCCATGGGCTAGTTTTGTTGATATTTAAATTAAGTATTATATATTATGTACATCTTGCACTTTGTGTCATATAATTCATCAGAATTAGATATTTGAAATGTGTGGAGCACATTATCGAGGACCAGATAAATTTAGGTTTAGAAGACAATTATGACACTTGTTAGCTGTGATACCTGGAGCAAATTCTTAATTTTTCTGAGTATATAATGTATATAAACACATATAATAATACCTGTCTTAGAGCACCTGGATGGCTCAGTTGGTTGAACATCTGCCTCTTGGTTTCAGCTCAAGTCATTATCTCGAGGTCATGAGATTGAGCCTTTATACTGGGCTCCATGCTCAGTGGGGAATTTCCTTGAGATTTTCTGTCTCTCTCTCTCTCTCTGTCTGTCTCTCTCTTTCTCTCTCCCCCTCAGTCCCCTTTCCCCACTCAAGCATGCCCTTTCTTTCTCTCTTTCTTTCTTTCCCTAAAATAAATAAATCTTTAAAAAAAAATAATAATACTTGCCTTGCCTATCTGATATTAAGATCAATGTTGATGTTTATGAAGCTTTTACCATTGTGCATGGTATATGATACCAACACAAGAGATGATACTTAGTATAATGTTATAGTGGTTTTCTGAAAAAGAAATATTTGGTAGTTTAATAATCTTTATGAAACTTTAACATACCAGTAAAGTCAATCTAATATAAAAGTGAATACATTGGGTTTGGAGATGGTGGCCTTTCATATCTGTCCACCTACAAATAATTTATTGTCTATTTATTTGGTTATTTATTTACTTAGAGTCCTTCTTAAATATATGTAAATTTTCTAATCGATAGAATATTACTAATCCTTTGGAATCTCCTGTGTTTTCTCTCTGAACCTGTAGCACTGTCTCATCTGCAGAGGTAACCATAATCCTGAATGTTTCCATTTGGTTTCATTTTTGTCTTATTTTTTTGGCTTCATTTTTGTTTAAGACTCTTATCAATGTATCTTTATAAAATGCACCATTTAGTTTTGCATGTTTCTATGTGTCACATAAATAGAAGCATACTCTATGCTTTCTTCTTAAGTTTGCTCAATATACTTTATATAAGATGCATGCAACTATTTAGAAATTATTTGTTTTTCTGTTATAAGGGTTTAGGTTGTTTACAATTTCTTCTTTTAACAAATAATACTTCTAGAAACATTTTTATTTAAGCTTCATTTATATCCGTATATTTATTTATATATACATGTGCACACACACACACACACACACACGAGTTTTCCTAGGATACATTTCTTGAGTGGAATTGCTGTGTTTTATGATAGGCACATTTTCAAATATACTAGATAATATCAAATTATGTTCCAACATATCCATACCTGTTTATATTCCCATAGAGCAATACTACTTAAAAGACTTTGGTATTGGCATTGGATACACAGACTAATTGAACAGAAAGTCTAGAAACTAATCTATGTGAACATAACAAATTGAATTATGAGAGTGATGGCTTTGCAGAGCAATAAAAGGTTCAGAGTAATTGGTTACCATAGAGAGAAAAGACCAAAATGAATCCGAAGCCCTTCTTTATTCCAAAACTGAGTATCATTTCCAGGTGGATTCAAGACTTAGACATGAAAAACAAAATATAAAATTTTCAGAAAACCATATAGGAAAATAATTCTATTACCTCAGGCCAAAAACATTTCTTAATGGAGACTAAAAAGCAAAAAGTGCAAAGGAAATAAACATATATAGTCTATTACATGCTAACCAAGGGACATGAAAAGGGGAGCAAAACAGATAAACCACAGAGTAGAAAATATATCCATTTATCTTTTTTTTTTAAACCTAACTATTCCAAGTTGTCCAAATAACGATAAGAGATAAGTGGATAAATTAGAGTAACTGAGCTGTTTTTACCTAGCAGGAGTCATCAAACTTTTCTTATAGATGGCCAGATAGTAAATATTTTAGCGCTTTGTGGGCCACATATGATAACTGTCACACACTTTTTCTCATTTAATGTCTCATATATATATATATATATATATATATATATATATGTATAAAATATATTTTATATTACATAAATACATTTAATATTTAATATTTTTTAAATATTTAAATGTATTTATGTAATATAAAATGTTTAACTATAATATATATTTGCAATACTTTATATATATGTATTTTTATATGTATATATTTGCATATATATTTGCAAATCTTTAAAGATGTGAAAACCATTCCCAGTTTACAGGCAGGACAAAAACAGACCATGGGCCAGATTTGTCCCATGGGCCCCTATGTACCATGCAATTCCAGCCACATATGGAACTACTGTATTAACAGCAGGGGTACATGTGAGAATTCTAAAGCCTGAACAAGTACTGCATTCGTGCAGACACATAATCAAGATTCAGCACGACGAGTGTCTCCACACTGCTTGATATCCAACAAAGGTACTCTACCAAGGAGGAAATGGAGGACTAGAATGGTCTGCACCTGTGGCCGAAGGCAGTGGGGACAGAGTTTTTAACTCTTCCCCTGCTCAGGGCTGCCACCTTTGGACAGCAGCAGGATCCTCCCTCTGGTGTGTCTTTCCTCACTCCTGTTGGGCCAGACATGACTTCGTGATTAATATGGTAAGTCATGTTGTTGTTAGGATATGGCTTGTTTGCTAACTTCTGGGATACAGGCGAGGGTAGCTCATCAGCACTATAATAACATTCCTTTTTATTGAACCTATTTTTCAAAAAAGCTCATAAAATGAGCTCTTTCATCAATAGCAAGTTCTAAAATGGATCCCTTCAAAGGGCAACAGGAATCAGTCCGGCAGCCTATGTATTTTGAAAAGTTTCACTGGGAGCAAAGAGCCCCATCAGGACCTTCTTTCTGTATGAAAGCCAGAGACATGGAACGGGAAACAGCTAGCTTTCCATATGTTCTTGGTCTCCTTATATGAAATTCCCCCAGGAACTCTTTCCCAGGCTCCTAACCTCAAAACAGACTTTCTAGAAACTTTTAGTTTGAGCAAAATTCAGTATTATAGAACTTTTATTTATTCTCAGTAGATAAGGGAAAGGTTAGTAGGTATTATTGACCTGAAGTATAATAATGTCCCTCAAGGCTAACCTTTAAATCTTTATGTGCTCAGTAATTCAAGCTATTCAGAGTATCTTTCTCTATCTTTAGGAATATTATAACATTCCATAAAGCTATAATAAAAAGAATAGTGGAAAAGGGCAAAGGGAAATTACCTCTTTTTTCATGATGGCTCTGTAGGGCATTCACATACCCAGTTTACTCAAATGAGCTTCTTCTGCAGTGTGCAGAGAGTCTCCTAAAAGAAATATCACAGAGTGACATTAACCTGAAATATTGAATCCCTTTATTCACTCAAGAAGTAAAATTACCCCTTTATTAATAAGATATAAGTTAACATCTTAGCTTGACTGAGAAAAAAGACTCCTGTGCTGTTACTATTGTTTATAAGAAGACAAGAAATAGTTCTATAATGACAGTTTTTACCAGGTTTTTCATAATGCCAATAGTTACATTCTTTGAGTTACTTATATAATAAATGATAGGTATTGGTTGATGCTAACTTGTTAATTCTAAGTCCTTTGAGTAACAAAGATGCATCATTGTTTTCCTAGTGAATTAAGTTTTCAGTCATTATTGTTTCAATGCTTTCTTATTTGGACACGAATTCTAAGCTAGAAAAAAAGTCTTTGCCTATTCCTCACAGACGCTCCTACATAAGCAAGAGACATTCCTGGAAGCAAATATATCACAGATAATACTGAAGATAACAAAACTGTTCTAATGATGATGAGGACCATATTTACATAAGTCTTCAGATTATCAGGCACTTTCTTTAAGTCAGTTAGCCATATTCTTACCATTGTGGTGGGCAACGAATAACTAGGATTATGCCTCTTTTTATGATATACCAGCAGTAATTATAATACCTGGAAATGGGGTTTTCATAGATAAGTTCAGGATTGAGTTCTCGTCATGGTTCACTTAATGCAACATTTAATGACAGAACAGAGGTGTAACAGATAGATACATGCATAGATAAATCAGAAGTTTCAAAAATAGAATAAGACTTAGAGAATTAAGAAAGAAGGACTCCTTTATAATCTGATGAATATTATCTATGTATCTATTTTAAAGAATATTAGTACACCTAAAATTCATGGAGGAACATTAGAAGCTTTCTCATTAAATTCAAGAAAAAGACAAGGATGCTTTCTGATACTACTTTCATTCTACATGTTCTGGAAGTCTTGGGCAGGAAAATTAGGTAAGAAAAAGGAGTAGAGCTGTAAGAATTAAAAGAAAAAAGGAAAAAAAATTCTATATGCGGATGACATGATTGTCTATGAGTGATCCACGATAATAAGATAATTAATACATGTATGTGAGTGCAACAAAAGCGATGATAGCAAAAACAAAACAAAACAACAATAACAACAACAAAAAGCAAACTCTTCCCCCCAAATAGGATTTTTTTTTTTACTGGAAAATTTACTAGAATAAATCTAGTAATAAATATGCAAACTCCTTATGAAGAAAATTACAAAGCTCTTTTCCAAGACATTAAGGAGGAACTAAACAAAAAACGAGGTAAATAATGTTTATGAATAAGAAGTCTCAATATTGTCAGTATATCAAATTTCCAAAGTGAATTTATAAATTCAAAAAGTCTCCTATTGCAACCAGTTATTTTGTAACTTCTACAATCCAATTCCAAATTTCCTATGCGAGAAGGAAGGGATAGCCGCCAAAAAAAAGCATTGGCAAATAAGGCCAGGAGATCTACCCTACTAGACATTAAGAGGTATCAAAAAGTGAATCTAATTAAGGCTATATGCTATTGATGTAGAGACAAATATAGATTAAACAAACAGACTGCAGAGATCAGAAAATGGAAAATGACATACCTATATATCTGGAAACTTGAAATGTAAGAGGGACACTTAAATATTGGTAAGAAAAAAGGGAATACTTAATAGATCATGCTGAGTCAGCATCCTTCACAAAATCAAATTTCAGATGTATTAAAAACCTACATGTCAAATTCTAAATGTCAAAATCTTTAGGAGACAATTTAAGATACTGTTTTAGGAAGCCCTAGGTATAAAAATATGTATTTAACAAACTTCAAAAAGAAAAAAGAAAAATTCGATAGATTTGACTAAATTAATATTAAATTTTCTACTCAACAGACACCGTAAGTAAAATTAATAAATATTGAATTAATATACAAATATCAAATAAGGAGAAGATATTTTCCACATATGATGTACATAATGGAATTATACTTAAACTATATAAGGAATTCCTAAAATCAAGAAGAAAAAAACAAAACCAAAATCAACACATCTAAAGAAAATGGCAAAGTAGCCACAAAGGCATTTCAGACAAAGAAAACTGAATAGGCAGTAATATATTTTATGGGGCACCTGGGTGGCTCAGTCAGTTAAGTGTCTGCCTTCGGCTCAGGTCATGATCCCAGGGTCCTGGGATTGAGTCCCATGTTGGGATCCCTGTTCTGCCCAGAGTTTGTTTCTCCCTCCGCCCTCCTGCTACTTGTTCTCTCAGTCTCTCAAATAAATAAATAAATAAATAAAATCTTTTTAGAAATTAATATATTTTATGTGTAACCTATGTTCATTCTTGCTAGTAATGAGCAAAACACAAGTTAAAACAGTAATTAGATACCATTTTATAATCAGTCAAAAAGTTCAAAGTCTAGTCAATTTTGTTGAGCAATGTTTATATGCTACCTGTGTAAAAATAAATTCTTACACTTATTAAAGAGAGCACATTGACAGTGTCTAGTAGATATTAAGGCATATATATTCTTTATCTCACAGATTCTGGTTCAAGATATATAACCTCTTAAGCACATGTGTGCAAGAAGAAATGTAAAGTAAAAAAACAGTCTTCATTATAGCATTATTAATAGCAAAACTTTGGAGATAACTGTTTATCAATAGGAGAATATATAAATAGTCCTATATTCACATACCAGGGATCAAGGGAAATGAACTAGAGGAGTATGTATTGACATGCATTTATCTCAAAAACATATGCTAATGAAAACAGGAGGGTACAAAATTATATGTCTAATATACTAATACAAAATATACTCTTATTGGTAACGATATGTTTTATGTACTGCTTAGGACCTAAAACATCATTCCGTAAGCACTCAGGAAATATTTTTCGCACGATCTTTTGAATAATAGGAGTATAACAAAAGAAAGGTAACTGTTCACATAAAATTTTAGGAGAATGTTGTTCATTGGGAGGGAGAAGGGAGCATGAGATCAGAGAGGGTTATATTTATAACCTTCTTAAAAATCTGAAGCAATTTTGAGAAATGTTAAGGTTTGATGAAACTCGTGGTTCTGTTCAAAGATTTTTTTTTAACCCTCTATAACTTTTTTGAATATTTGAAATGTTTAAGAACTAAAAAAACCCACAAATGTCTAGGCCTAGATTTAAAAAATATTGTGTTTGGATTATCTAAATATTTCAGCTATACACATCCAATTTTTATTCTTTTTCCTTGGTAGGAATTCGAGGGTCTCACTCATGATGAATTTGAAATTTGGAGGATCTTTGAGAAGATTATGAAATATCAACTTCCAATTTTACAATAGATTTGAGGATATAGGGGGGATAATTTTAAATAGTATTTTGACAGATTTTACTGTACCCAAAGCTGTCTCCTAGATTTAAGTAAAAAACTTAAAATGTTCCTTATTACCTTGACTCCACGACATTTTGAATTAGTTCCCAGAAGAAGAGAGACTAGGTGTGACAAGCTGCTGCAAAGAAGGAGTAATTGATTGAAAAACTAAAATGAAATACAGCTATCAATGGTGTCAGATCCAGAGAGATCCCGTTTGGGGCACATCAGTTAGTTATGTGTTAAATTGTATTTTGTAGATGGTTTCTCGGGACTTGAATGTATATATTTCACCATAAGGGCTAAATGTGAAGGGCATGTATGAACAAAAAATAATGTCTTAGGGGAATACATAATATCTTGGGGAAAATGTCTCAGGGTAAAGTCTTAGAAAAACAGTATAAAATGAAAAGTTAGCCCATGAGCACCTTAAATGAAAGCCTATGCTTTTAGTCAAAAAGACACCTATGCTTTGCAGCATTTCACTAGGGAAAAAAAATGTAATGTAATTAATGAAAATTGAGGGACTAAATGCATATGAAGAATGTGAGATATAAATATGCACAATCAGTATTTGCATTATGGACTTTAACTGTGTCCTGCATTTGGCAAAGCACTTTAAAGAGGGAGGAGCTGGAAATTTGCAAAATTGTGAAAAAAGACATTGCTTATTATCTTAGGAGCACGGCTCACCAAATTCTCTTGGTTGCTCTAAGGCCCTATATCCCCTTTAGATAAGCAATTTTAACTTCAAATACTGGAGCTTTAACCATTTAAATAATCTAGTCTAACCCCTCTCTTCACTTGCACTTCCCATGCAAACACCTAAGGTGTTTTCCCTATTATGTAGTCCATTAAGAGCTACAGCAAGACATTGGGAAAACTTAATACAAATTTAGTGGTGGTTTTTTGGTAGAGAAAAATGAGTACAGCTGTTTACTCTGCTTAGCCAGAAACTTGGATTTTTTGTCTTTGGAGATTTTTTTCCCATGGATTTTGTTCTATAGTTTGCTTAATCATGTCTGGAAAGGCTATTTTGCACGAATGTAAGGGCCAACTTGTTAGCAAACTATGCATGCCAAGTCAAATATCCTTCTTGCCATGGTTCACAGAGGCTCTTCAGTTCTTCTAGAGGAGAGAACAATTTCTTATTCTACATGCTACATCGCCCCCAATTCCCCTTGCCCCAGTGACATACAATTTTGTTTCTTCATTCTCGTTCATTTCTTCTTTCATTTATTTATGGTAAAAAATTGAATTTTTCCAACTATACCAAGCAGTGTGCCTGTTATTTGAGATGAGGTATATGATTAATTTGTCAGCTCATTTATTCAACACATACATTTTATGTGCTCACTCTTGTGCAAGGTATGTGAGAGAAAGTGATCCATGAAAGAGATATGTTCTGTGCTGACATGCAACTTGTCCTATAGAGAGAGTCACTGCTGATTAAACTCTACTCTCCCTTTAGGATTGTATAGCCTAGTGGCTTCTCACTTCTAGGTAACAAGATCATCTATAGCATAACCCAAATTTTCCTGCAGTTGTAGGAAAAAAGATGAACAGAAGTCATGTAAGAGTTGTTTTGTAGATATGTTAGCAGCATAGTATTTCTAATTTATTAACCTCTCTTAGGCATCAAATTTTCATCTGCATTTGTTCCATATGGGATTCCTAAAAAAATCATGGAGTGCCCGCTCCAGGGAAAATTAAAGAGTCCTAGAGTGAACACGTTGACATAGGACTATCATAGTGTATCTCTAAGTTATGTTAATTTGTTCTTCTTTTGATTCTGACAGACTTCTCACTTTATCCACAAAACACTTTAGGTTATATGTACTTGATTTCTGCAAAACTTGTGAATTTTTTGGAAGTCAACAGAAAATATGTGAAAAAGAATCCTGGGTTGTCAGCTGGGAAAACTAGGAGGTTATTCCTTTTAATCCAAGTGTGCCTTAAGGGTCATTTTATTGTAAGCAAGAAAATCTGACTCTGGCCTCCTAGCCAAAAAAGAAATTTATTGAAGAAGTATAACAGATTATAGAGGGAAATGAATAATTGGAGAACATTTTGGACATGGCAGAAACAGTACCAAAACATAGTGACTTACAACATTTTATTTGTCCATGATTCTAGCAGTCCATAATTTGGGCTGCACTCAAATTATTTAAATTCCTTTCTTATTATATGCCAAAAATCATACTAATGATCTATCAGCCACCCATATTTAATGATCTATCAGATGACAACTTGATTAGGTTCTTCTTTCATTTAGTTGAAAGTGAGAATTGGAAATAACCCAACTTGGAAATGGATGTGTTAGCTGTTCATTAGTATTTTTCACTTTTCCTCGACTTGTCTGAGGTCTCCTATATGGCTGCAGTTAACTGTCGAGTAGATTAAGTAAAACATGGCCTCAATCACATGTCTGGAGTTGGTAGTGGCTATCAGCTGGGCTTCTCTCTACATGTACTTTTTTATCCTCAAGGACAAAACCCTGTGTTTCTTTCTATGGCAATAGCATTCCAAAACAGTGACACTGGAAGCTACTGAGTTCTGTGGTGACTAGGTTTATACCTTATACAACATCATTTCAGCCACATTCTGTGGGTCAAAACAAATCACAAGGCAGCCAGATTCAAAGAGTGGAAAAGAGCTACCTTTTATTTGGAGGAACTGTAAATAGTTTGTGTCATTCTTAGCCCAAACACTTAAATATCAAGAATAATAGAGTTACCTTAGGAAAACTAGAGAGAAGAGTTATTTCCAACCGTTATCAATTATAGGAAGAGGCTGCCTTGTCTTAGCTAGAGATGCATACCTGTGCTTAAGTGAGCAGAGCAGTGACCACAAGATTATAGTCAGCGTGGGAGGAATAATTCTTCAAAGCAAAGTTAGGGTTTCATTACTAAATGGAGGAGAACTGAATTCTGGGTATGGAAAAACAATAGAGTCCATTTTACTGAGGGACCTTGGGAAAACCATTTATCTTTCTTAGATCTGAGCTGGGTGCCATCATTTGTAAATTGAGAATGAGAAGTAAAATGCTCACATAGGTTTATGAAGGTGCTATAACTTTATTTTTATGATTTTAAGGTGTTATTTTTTGGGGTGCTGTGACTTTTTAAGGTGCTGTGACAATCAAAGGTGACTTTCATTGTGTTCTGTATCCATCTGCCTCTCCACTTTGCAACACCAATTGTTTTAGACAGTGTTTTACCACACCCTTCCTTTGAACCTCATGGTAACATAGAAAGTCTGGGTTAAAAAGTGAACTTCTGCCATTAAACTGTAAATCCTAGGAATGCAGGGAATGTATCTTGTTTATCTTGGAATCCCTCTGTCTTGATGTAAAAGATGGTCGCTAGATATTAATTTCATCTAGAATCAACTAGTCATGGAATCTTCTGGAGTATCTTACTATTTAAGTTATTGCTTTATATGGCACAGTGTGATTTAACTCAGCAGTATACCAAATTACCTTTTCCAGGTTTGCAAAAGAAAAGCATATCTTTAAGCTACCCTGTGTCTTACTATGACACACTGCTTTTGGTACCAATTCCTCTGGGATATCAAACAAAGGGACACATCGAAATATATTTGAGGAAGTTAAAAAAGCGAATGAATCTAATGAACAGCTAAAATATATATTTCCGAGTTACAGTGTTTTGATTCTTCATTTTCAAATAAAAGAAGAACTAAGCCATTTGTCATCTCACAGCTTATTAAATAATTATGGTTAATAGAGCACTAGCATGATTTTTGACATACAACTAGCAAGAAATTAAAATAATATGCTAAAATTGCCATAATAAAAATCTTTCAATCCCAAAGCACTTATTTGTGTTGATTAAATTTCCTATTTCTTATTAAAATGAGGAAATTATGTTACATGATGTTTGGAAAGAGAATGGAGACAACCTCTATCTATCCAAGTTCTTAGGGATCCTTAGAAGTTATAGAAGATTATATCATTTAGTTCCAGTAGCTAATGTGAAGAAGAATTTTAATTCTTGGTGATAGTGGCCTCATGACTACCCATGCGAGAAAGAGCATGCCCAGCTCAGAGTAACGGAGCATTATGGCTGGCATACGCAAAGGAAGAGGTTTCCCCTTTTAGGGGTTTCCTTAATAAAATATGTGCACCAAATATAATGTAACATAATTTCTTCAATAAAGTTGAAATAACATTCAGAGAAAAGGAAGACTAACACTTACACAGAGAAAAGACCAGTTACATAGTTCACACGGCTCAGTGAAAATGAAAATATGGGTCTCTTCTTGTTCAAAAATGGAGAATTTCAAAATGGTAACAGCAAGATTTAATTAAGTGAAAGGCCCTTCTAAGTAGAGCCATGGGTAACTGTACGGGTTGCCTTCCCATGAAGACCTTGCCATAGACTTCCACATTAGAACAAAGAGCTGGTAAGAGACTAAGTTTGCCAGAAGGAGACTTAGGCCAGGGACAACCCTCCTTCAGCAAGTTCAAGAAAGTGCATTTCTGCTGCTGCCCTCTGTCCCTTGTAGTCTCCAACACTGGACGGATTACTGTCCATGAGAAAGAAAGAGGAGAAATATTCTCAGAGCCAGACCATTCCCTGTCCCTCCCTCTTTAACAAGAAGTGGCGGTCAGTGCATTAGCATCTGTTGTCAGAAGGAGGAAATGAGCTAGACCAATGTTTGAATTGGAAGCTTTTATTACATAAAAGAATTGAGTCTTAAGTATCAAAATATGCCTATGATGAGTCATGATACTAACTGCAAATGTATAGCATCTGGCAAGGACTTATTTAACAGACCCATTAATTAACGGGAAGGGGAATTTGATAGAGAAAGTTCAGTTGAACTACAGGAAGAAATAATACTATTCCATGTATATGAGTCATTGTACACTGGTGACTACGTTGGACATAGTATAAGCAAACCCAAAGGACAAGAGGAAGGCAGAGGAAAGAGAGATGACCTGGTCTGGGGATTATCATCAGAGGAAAACACAGAGTGTTTACATAGGGAAGATTTCTACAGGCAAGATCAATGTGATTGGTTATGTAGATCAGAATGCATTTAAATTCAGGCATGAGATGGTAATTTGCCAAGATAGCTTTATTGTTAAAAACAGTGTCCAAATTCAAAGGTATAGAAGTGGATTAAAAAATTATCTTCCGAATGCAGTTTAGGGCTTGCACATTTTGTGATTCATCATAAAAAACAAAGATGGAATGTAAGAGCAGCATGTTTTCTTTCGTGTTTCTTGCTGACCTGTGATGTCACAACAAACTAAAAGACTGAAGATGAGAGACCAGATCAAACAGGCTTTCAGACTGACCTCCTGGACGGGGCAAACAGCCCACTGTACAAACAGGGAATGCAAGACAGAGGCAGAAAAGGCAATGTTTGGAAAGAAAATGCTGGTGCCTTCAGGGAAAGCAGTTGAGTATAACTGTGGAAGCAGCACAATGGAATTATGCTGGTAATTTCCCCTTGCTGCACGTATAAATTATGCAGAGAATATTGTATTGGTAGCTTCTTTTTAGTGAAAACTGCCTTTTGCTCCCAGGCCCTGGCAGAGGTGAGAGCTGGGCTAACAGGGATGAGAGAACATGTGATAAAGGAACAAGGGACATAACAAAATTGTGTGCATTGCACAGAGCACTGCAAGACTATAAAATCCAAGCAAGCAAGCAAGCTGAAAACCAGGCTTGGGAAAGATACCCATGTCATTTAACCTGGGAATCTGACTACCATATTAGCAGTTATAATAAAAAGATTCATAAATAATTATCAACTTCAGCTAATTGCTTGGTCTACAACAAAGTTAACAGCTCTTAGTTGATGTTTTCTTTGTGAGTACTGAACAGCCTTGCCTACGTCCTCCATGGTCTTTCTTTAAAAACATTTTCCAGCCATGCATCAGGAAGACAATAAGGTACAGCACACTGACAAATATCTTCGAGACTTACACATCCCCTTGACAATAGCTGAGACATATAGTTTTCATACTTTGAGTGATAAATGCAATATCTTTTGGGAGAATAATTTGAAAAACAACAAAAACCACCACCACCCAACAGATGCGGAATGCAAAATGTCCAGGAAACTGCTTGCCTGAGGTTACTGAAAAAATATGGTTCGGATCTTGTTCTCCAGTCGGTCTTCGTTAGTGGAGGTAGAAGTATGTGTTAAATGTTGAGATCATTACATTATAGATGCCTCACGGAAGAGACTCATACTTGCTGAAAGTAATCATTTATTTAAAACTATTCATTAAGGTACCATTTAGAAAGCGATGTTCTTTATCAGCACTGCCCAGTAGAACTGTATGAAGAGCTAGCAATGCCAAGGCATTTGTTTCATAGGTCAGAGTCTGATGGAGGCTTCCCTGGGCTAAAATCCAGATGTTGGCAGGTCTGCATTCTTTACTGGAGACTTCAGAGGGGAATCCATGTGTTTGCCTTTCTGGCTTCTAGAGACTTCCCATATATCTTAGATCATGGCTCCCTGCCATCTTCAAAACTAGCTATAATGAGTTGAATCTTCTTCACATTGAGTCATTCCAACCTTCTCTCTGTTCCCCTCTTCCACTTTTAAGGACTCTTGTAATTACACTGGGTCCACCCAGATAATCTTGAGTTCTCTCCCCCCCCCTCTTTTTTTAAGATTAACTGGTTAGCAACTTTAATTCCATCTGCAATATTAATTTGCCCTTGTCATATAATGTAACATCTTTATAGTTCTGAGGATTAGGACATGAGCATCTTGGGAAGGCCATTATCCTGCCAACTACAAATGTTATGTGGTTCATGGCATTGCTGTGAGGATTCAAGGAAGCATGATATAAAGCACTTTAAAGAGTACCTGCACATAGTAATACCGGTAGCATTAGGGGAAGTGGAGGGGTTGAACGTTGAAGGAGGAGAATGAGATGAAACACTGCAGCTATCCAAATTAGGAAATTAAGCATGCATTTAGTGTGAGTGTCTAAACAAGGAAATAATAATGCTTTGAGTCCTGAGAACACCAGGTCTAGAGCACTATGTTTAATTGCCAGAACTCTGCTATAAAAGGAAATTTTTAAGCAAGCATTAACCTAGAAGAGAACGACAAAGTTGGTTTGTCCAGGTGAAATCACTTCATACAGGATGCAGTAGGAAATGGTGGTTAAGACAGGTAGGGCTGACATCATGGGTATGTGCCCTGTGTGTATACATACACATATATACAGAAGGGCTCAGGGCTGTCATGCTCTGTTCAATGCTCTGCTGTGGCCATCTTGAAATTGTACACAATTTCATCTTTAAACTGGTGCTTTGTTGAAGTCCTATGAGATAATAAAGCATGTGTGTAAGTAGAGAAGATATTCATATTATACATGTCCACTGTTCCTCTCCACACCTTTCCCACATAGCATTCATAAAGCACCATGAGCACAGAATCCTGGTTGTCCCACAATGTGTTGCAAGTTCATCCAGACTCAAATGAGTAAAGGGAAGCATATTGCTTAGGTCTGCAACTGAGTAAATGTGGGTGCTGACAGCTAAGGCAGGCCACACTTTCCATTTGAACCAGAACTTTTTTCAAACACAGAAAGAAAGCAATGACTCTAAGACACATGAGTGACAAAGGGCCCCCCAAGCATATTCTTTTTTATTTGAATTAGTTGCCTTCACTAACAAACCACTTACATGGAGAATAATGACATAGAGGGAAAGAGAAATAAAGGGCAGTCCATAATTCCATTTTCTTTCAGTCCTTACTCATCCATAAGTTGAAGATAACGAGTGTCAGTGGAATGTATGTGTCTATCAAGAAGTGAAATAAAGGGGGCGCCTGGGTGGCTCAGTGGGTTAAAGCCTTTGCCTTCAGCTCAGGTCATGATCCCAGGGTCCTGGGATCGAGCCCCATATTGGGCTGTCTGCTCAGCGGGGAGCCTGCTTTCCCCTCTCTCTGCCTACTTGTGATCTCTGTCTGTCAAATAAATAAAGAAATAAATAAAATCTAAAAAAAGAAAGAAAGAACTGAAATAAAGACAGTTGAATTAGTTTTCTGCAGCATTTCTGGCGTTCTGGTAAGAATTATAAGCTATGAAATACAAATTGTGTAATTTCAGTGATCCTGTGTATAAGTTAAATGCTCTTATATTTGCATTGAAAACTAGTATTATACAATGTAAGGGTAATGGTAACAGTCATGTCATCATTTACAATCTAATTTTGTTTTTCTCAGAATGCTATTATATAGCAAATAAGAAACATCCCAAGTTGCAAAAGGGATCATGGCAGAAAGGAGAACACTCTGTATTTTAATACTTTTAACAGAAGTTTTTCCTGCTTTTTGAACAAGTGGCCCTATGTTTTCATTTTATGCAAGGCTCTGCAAATTCTGCAGCCAGCCACGCATGAGCGCTCTGGAGTGAGATCACATTTGAGAATTCCAGGTCCCCCTCCTGCTAGTTACATAACTTTAGATTAATTATTTAAACGGTATGTGCCTTAGCTTTCTTCATATGGATAATGAAGACTTGAAGGTTTTGGTACAGAAAATGTAGTTAACCCACATATTGCACTGTCTCCCACCACCAGAAGGTAAGCTACCCAATAACAGGGTCTGTGTTTACTTTGTCCAATCATCTGAAACCATATCTGATATGTATTAGGAAGGTAATACATAATTTTTGAAAGACTCAATGTACTCAATGAACTAGATCATTGGTTCCCAAAAGCTGGTCAGACCAGTGGTACAATTTCTATTAAATATGGTTTCGGGTGCCCCATCTTCCTAACCTCCTGATTCATGTTTTTTTTTTTTTTTTTTTTTTTTTGAGTAGTACTCAGAAATACAAATTTTAAAAAGCTCTCTGGGCATTTTTAATGGATTCCAGGTTTGGGGGCCATTGAACTTTTAATACACTTTCCCATACCCTTGTATTCCCTTATCCTATTCTTTCTGCCTGCTTTTCTCATTTACTTTCTCCTTATGGTAAAATTATAGATATTCTTCCCTGCCAAGTTCCCCTCCTCCATGATCTAGGACAATGGAATGTATAATTCACTTTTCTTTTTTATTATATTTTTTTTATTTGTGTGCCTTCACTTGGTGTGAATACTAGATGATAAAAGTGATTCAAAACAAGCTATATATTGTGTACATGCTTCACACCTGAAGGACCTACCACATGAAAGTACCTCAAATGTTACTGACTAAATGGTCAGTTGTTGGATTTGCCACCCTGGAGAAGACACAATGGAATAAGATTGAAGGCGGGACTGAACTAGTAAGATGAAGATAGGTGAAACTTTGTGTTTGAAAGGAAAGCTCAGGCTGCTTCTCTGTTACTACAACTTGTACACACAAGGACAGCAAACCTGATGTAAGGGTCTTATAGGGTGTGGACATGTAATATGCTTTGGTAGTCATAGAATGTTTTAGAGGCATTTGGCTACAATAGCTGCCTCCTTTCAAAGGAGACTCCTCAACTACTGATGCCTATCAGAGAGAAATAAAGGAAGAATTGGAAAGTAGAGGGTAGGTTAATTTTGCTAAAATTTTGGGACCAAAAATTCTGTATCAGAAAAACAGATGAAGAAGTAGGTCTAAAACTTTAAAAGATACTCCAGCAGGGGAAAGATAGTTTCTATATAATTTTCTGATTCAGTACTCTGCTAAAACATAAGTGCTTCTCTCCCATGCTGTGAGAACCTTTTGTTTTACAGTAATATAGAGCTTTAATATGATTCTGATCATAGGGGCAATTAAGAAGCTACCTCCATGACATTATGAAAGGGATGAACGTCCGACTGTCCCCCAAAATATGTGACATCTCCATGACAGATTACCAAAAGTTCTGTCACTAGAAATCATGTCTTCGGATCCAGTTCCAAAACCCCTATCAACACTCTAGTATTTCTCCTGAGGTATCATTAAGACTTCAGTGAGAATTAGTGAAACTAGCAGATCTAATGAATCCCTGTGAAAAATCCTATCTGCCATTATAGATTAGGAGAGATCCAAAGGCACCGTTTGTGAGTGAAGCATATCAAAGCAGAGTCGAGGAACCAGAACAACAACAACAAAAATCCTACAGAAAATCCATGTACCCCCACAGTCATGCTTGGCCTGGGACCTGTTGTAGATTCTCTAACATAAAGTTGACCTTCAGTGCATTTCTACTGCAGCTAGTTCACATAGGTTTAATTACCTCAACAAATGTGCAGTATGACATTTATGACCCCTTACCAAGTTTTCTCTTCGAGATTTTTCGACAGTAAAAAGGGAGAGTAGAAGCAGAGCATAAATCCCAGTTTGGCTTCCCTTGTGAATGCACAGTCGTGTTGACAGAGAGGAGGAGGGTGGTCAAGGGGATGCTTTTCTTCGACCAAATGTCACTATTACTTAAGGAGACCATGAACAGTGCTGCACAATCGGAGAGACATAGTTTCCCAGTGAGTGAGCCATGTAATAAGAAGCAAGGTCCCTGCAGACCTGTCCAAATTAACTAAACAAAGAAAGATTTCATAGACACCACCTAATATGGTCCTGGGTGGATTACACGTAGCCAAAAGGAAGGACTCTCACAGGCATAGCACTGGAAAAAAACATGAATTTTCCAATCTGACATATAGCTTTTGGGACCAAGTGAGGTTGTGTGTGAACCCTGAAGAAACAAGCAATAGTGCCTGGTAAATTCAGAGAACGTAGACTCTACTCCCCCTCCCTGACACCTGACCCTTGACTGTAGAGGCAGTAAATCAATGTGATATTTCCAGAAGAGGAATGGGAGAGAATCGGGACCCATGAGTACTTGCCCTGGCTCTGCCACGCTGACCTTGGGTAAACTGTATGACCTTTCAGTGTCTCATTTTTCTTACCTGCAAATTCAGAGAAAAGATTTTGTCCTCATTGATGCAGATGGCTGATTAAGAATCAAATGTAATTGTATGTGAAAAACCTAGGAAAAAAATGTAAAACATCATACTGCAAGATCAGCCGGTATTAAAGAAAATGCGTATAGTTTCTAGGGTTAATTACTCTCTGATTTTGAAGGACAGAAGCTACTTGGTCAGCGATATGCTAACAACTTTCTCACAGACTTTGTCTAAACTGGCATCCTTTAAAAATTTTTGGCTACCTGTTGGTTAATTCAGTCAAAACTGCTGAAGGAGGTGTACATGAGACATGGCATAAAGAATAGGTCCTCGTAGCTTAAAATTGGAAGACATGTTGACATGTCATATGGTAACCATTCCATGGCATATGGTTATATACATTCTAACTCCCAGTAGAAATCTGATGTTTGGGAAGAATAATTTGTTATGAATTTGATAAGCTCCACGTCTGACTTTTTAGCAAAAACTACATTTGAATTAACCATCAAGTATTTGGCACAAAGGAAACTCATGATCAACCCTATGCATTGGAAAAGCGAGTTTAAATCTCAGACATTGGAGATAAATGACAAATCCATTAGAGATCAGAGGATTTAAGACATTAGTTCTGTAATGACTAAATTCTGTGAGTTTTACTTTTACATGAATATATTAGGTGGCAGTTGTTAGTCTTATTAAAGCTGGTTGCTTAGAGACAGCTGACTGATTAGAAGATAGTTGCTCTCCACGTCTATAATTATTGTGATTACTATTACTGTGGTAGCCCTTGGTGGGATCCTGAGAATGGTAATAGGGTGTAGCATTTCACAAACTTGGGCCTATAAAAACTCAATATATATCCCAGTAAAAAAGATTTATAATGTCCCTTCCTTGCCATTTCAATGGGCTCATTTAAAGAATAATACAATCATTTGCTCTCAGCTTATACAGTTACTTCCTTTCAATCCCATTATGAAATAGAATCAGAGGTTATTACCAAAGATGAAGGAAGGAAAACAAAATCCTTCTGAGAAAAGAATATCAGAGATTGATCCCGCTCGGGTCTCAATCTTATAATTGAGTAAATGGCAACTTTAAAAAATCCCAGTGTGAGAAATGCTGAGGAATTTTTTTCCTCTTGCAATCATATTAGTGAGTAATAAATTGCATGAAAATAGATTACATTTTTATTTATTTATGCTGAAGCTTAGGAAGGACTCACCAAAATTGGTGCTGTGAGGAGGCAATCTGTGTCTCTTTGAAGCAAGAGTTTAATTGTATCTATTTTGTCCCTCAAACAAATGAAATCACAGCCAATAAAGACAGTACACCTGCATTGTAATGTTACATCTACACTTGCTACAAATAATCTTTGTGACTAAGAGCCACCAAAATGCGTGCAGTAATTACAGTGGAAGAGAAAAGAGAGCATCTTCAACAGTGCAGAAAGTGTAACACAAACCAGGTGTCTCACGTACCCGAATTACCACGGCATCCATTACCAGCCCGGGACCCCTTCACCCCACCTCCGTGCATGGAGCTGTTTCTCTAAGGTTGCTTTCTAGAAGCCAGAAGCAGTGCACAACATTTGACACTGTTTATACAGATATTGACACATATGTTGTGTATAAACACCAATGCCCAATTCTGCTCTTTTCTTTTCCTACTCTTTCTTTCTGAAAGTAAGCTTCCTCCAGGATATGTTTCTCATTCTTCAAAACTTTTTTCATCCAGGACACTTTCCCTAACATGTAGCAGATTCTTGGGTAGTTGTAAGAGCTATGCACGGGGTGGATTAAAGGAATTATAGTACCATTTCATAGGTACAGATTGTCCATTAAACAATACCTTATTTCTTATTCTCATGCCTGTCCTTAAATGCATGTTACATATGTAGTGGGGTTGCATAAAAATAAATAGATCGGGGGTTGCCTGGCTGGCTCAGTTGGTAGAGGATGCAACTCTACAGCTTGAGGCTGTAATTTCGAGCCCCACATGGTGTACAGAGGTTACTTAAAAATAAAGCCTTTAAAAAATAAATAGATCACTAAAAGGATTTTGAAGGACCCATCTGAAAGTTTACATATTTAAATGTTGCGCTTTGTGTACCAATATAAAAACCATTGTTGAAAGTGATATGGACAGCTCTAGGAATGGAGAAGGATTTGTGCTAACCCATCTATTTTCTGCCTGATTCTGCACCTGTGGCTATGAAGTGCTCCCTCCTGGTAACAAGGTCAGCATTTAGCAAGAAAGAGTTCCCAGTACCTTTCATATGTTATAGCTGATGTATTGGATTTTCTCCCCTTGCCCTTTGATTTTGGTCTTTTCCTGTTTTCTCCCTGAAAACTTCTTGCCCTTATCTTATTACGGTGGCTTCCTTTTCTTTGCTCTGTGGACACGATATTTGACTTTGTCACTTGGTTATGATTTGCAGTTGTCCTCTGAAAGCCTAGGGCTGCAAAAGCATGACCTCTAAGACTGTCTCCTATCCTGGAGCATAAAAATAGTGCTCCTGCTAGGTCAGCCCAATCTCTAGACAGAAAAGGGTTAGAGTCCTCATTTTTGCTGTTCCTCCTTGTGAGCAAATGAAAGCAACAACAAGACTTCTGGCTTGGTTAAGTGAATGCCTACTGGCTAGGACAAACAGCAACATTAAGTCTGCTGTTTTACTTGGTGTCTGATCATAGGACTCTGAGCAGCTGAGCCACAAGGATTGGTTATGTCTAGATCAGTACAGATATAAACCAATAGTGATTACAAAGCAATATGAAGTGAGTGTAGGAGATGTCAACCAGAACCATGGTAACTTCTGATAAACTTTGTTTAATGTGATCGTCAATTCCAGAAGTGGCCAAAAAGAGCATTCTCCCTATCGAACCAGGCACAATAAAACTAAGGGCAAAAATTCCCAAAGTACATAGCTTTCCAAGATTTCAAAAAACAATCTTAAAATATTTTACTCATATGATAAAACATTATATGGTCATTGTAGAAAAAGATGCTTTCTCAAAAATAAGTAAAAAACAACATTAAAAAATCCATTATCCCTATATTCAGAGGATAAATGGAAAACCACTTATTTATTCTTTAACTTGCATATTATCTAGTTACCCAAATACCTTGATAAAATTTGAGGATAAATTTCTTAAGGTAGTAATAAAAATTTGGGAATGAACACTCCTACATAATACCTTCCTGTAAAAAATGTCATTTTTTTTTCTCTTAATGGGTCCCTCAATCAAAGGTATGAGTTCTCAGGTTGTAATTAAAAAACTATGTTGATTGTTTCAATATTAAATTATTAACATCAGTTAATTGGAATTCTAATTGCTAAAAAGGTGAACAATGTGTTAATCATAAATTCCAGAAGTAACTTTAATTTGATATTGGCATTGATACCAACATGACAATAGCTTTTTCTATTACAATTGTTAGTCTGCATAATTTTCTCCTCTCCTGGGGCTGTCAGATTGTGATTCCTAATGACAATATTAATATGCTTCTGAATAACAATCAGAATGTATAATGCTATTGAAATACTTAGAATAATCTAAGTATGTTGGATCTGTCAACATGGATAATACATTTTCTTTGCATGTTACACATTTTTCTCATTTTATCAATGTCTTCATTAGTGTACATTTACAGTTATTAAGCTTACTTAATTAACTTCTTTATTATCCAAAAAGTTTTAAAAAAATTCAAAAACTGCTCTCAACATATCACTTTTATCTTTTAACATGTCTTATAAACATCAAACAAGTTGAATCCATCCCTACTAATTAGAATTGTTCTGCATACATGAACTGAATGAAAATTATCACAAAGTGATACTTATAAAATTATTTTAATTAGCCAGTATATAATCTATTTGTGTTATAGCTCATTAAGAGAGATCATATCAATAGTAAAAATAGCAAAACTAAGGAGAGTTTTATTTGGATAAAATACATTATTTTACTTTGGCTCCTTATCACTTGGTACAGCCATGAAGGTGGCATCTGGGTAATTCAGCATCTCATATTACTATCAAATAATGCATTGGGCTTTTTTTCCCCTGATGAGTTCCTAGGATATAGACAATGGCCACCTGTGTCTGGGATGGAAGCCACTTTGCACTGCGCCAGCCAGACTGTATTCAATTTTGGGGTGTTTCTGGCAAGTTCCCTAACAAAAATAATAACCTGGTAGCTGTCATTTCTCCATTTACATGGCATTCCTTTTAATACCGGAGGCTTTATTTCATTTTGGTAATTAAAATGTAAATCATACATTTAATAATGCACTTACCTTAATCTCTTAGCACTAAAGAATTTAGTTTGAGGTTGGCAAATGTTGGCCATTCATTCTAGTTTCCGTAATGAAAAGACTAGAGAAGGAGCTCTGAATGCATGGATCCAAGCTTAGTCTTATTTCCATTTTTCTAAGTGCTGGGCCCACAGTCTTTTGTTTATTTATGTTGTTTAGAATGTTTCCTCTGTATTAACACTGATTTCACTCTCAGCTAGTTAAACCAAAGCTAGTGTGTAAGCATCACAAAAGTGTCATCCCTCAAATGTACATCAATTCGGAATGAAGCCTGACTGCCCACTGAGTGATATTTTCTGTATATACAAAAATATGGATTTAACCAACATGATTCCCAAGTCACATGCTCCTAATTATAGGGTGTTCATGCATACATATATGTTCATGTATTTGTTGATTTGTCACCAAATACTTTTAAGTGTCCACTGTGTTCTAAGCATTAGGCTAGACCCCAGAGATGTAAAAGTAGGAATCCACAGTATCTGCTCCTTTTCTTTATTTTTTTTAAAGATTTCTTTATTTGAGAAAGAGAGAGAGAGAGAGAGAGAAAGACGCGAGGGGCAGAGGGAGAGGAAGGGTGAGAAAGAATCTTTAAGCATATTCCCGGATGAACACAGAGCCCCCCTGGGGGTCAACCCCAGGACCCTGACATCAGCTGGCTATTTTACCGACTGAGCCACCCAGGTGCCCCCACAGCACCTGCTCGTAAGGACTTTCCAGTTTCTCACAAGAAACAGGCTATCAATCAATCACTCCTTGGTGGAACAAGGTTGGGCTTCAGGAAGGTGGTAAATGAGTAGAGGCTGAAAACAACCATGTAGGCATCCAGATTGGAAAGGGGGTAGAGGTTTGGCCAGGAGGGAAGAGAAAAGCGTGCCTGAAGGTTTTAGGAAGAGAAAACATACTGAACCGTGAAAATCTAAACGTTCCTAAAGAATCAATAAATGTTGGATTATGGGTGTGGCACTTTGAGTGATTTCCCTGAAGTTAAACTTTGTTTTTCAGGACTAAAGTGGGGGCTGCGTGCTAGGATTTCTGATGTCCAGTTTATCGTTGGACTGTGTAAGTCCCTAACACAAAGGGGTCTATGGAAAGAAGTGCCACTGTAAGAAACTGTAAGTAAGTAAGAAACTGTATGCAGAGTAACAAATTTATAGCATTATATGGGGGAAGAATCTTGCAGTGGTAAGCTGGCTTTCGTTCGAGATCGTGAAGGATAGACTTTTGCATGGTAGGCAAAAAAGCTTTTCACAGTGCAGGTATTTTCTTGATGTGTGAATTAAAATGTAATGCTAATTAATACTACTGGGTTACAGGATTAAATATATAATTCATGCTGCCAGTTATAATACATCTGCAGAGAGCAGTGAGATTAACCTCATGTTTATAGAAAAAAATGTGTCTTTGAAACTCAGAATATAGATTACATATTAAGCTAGAGCAAAGCTCAGAAGAGTGACAATATCCTTAAAACAGATGCGCTGCTGCAGTTCAAATGAGGGACATTGCTGCTTTAATGGTGCTGTGAAAACTATTTTCAATATGGCACTTCTGAAAGGTTTGCATGAGTGATGAAAGAGGTCTTACGGGGAGTACGCTTTGATTTCAAGATCGTCAGCTTTCAGATGGCTGTCAGAGTTCTGGAATTGACCTACACACTAGTGCTAACCTAAGCAGTTACTTTCTTGGTGGTAATCATTGTTGGGACTGAAGGAGATTCTGGAGCATTATTGATACTTGGGCTCTGCTAATTAAAACTGCCATTCTATTTCAAGATGTGTTTTCAAGATGAGAAACTCTCCATGTTTTTCTTCTTGATGGTTCACAATAATAATTAATGCATAATGAGGAAGCTTATCCTAGTTTGACAACATGTTCTGGAGAAGGAACTTGAAAAGAACTTCAAAATAATCATCCAAAAATGTATCACAGCAAAATTATAGATGCAGACATTGGATCAAACATATGAGGGATGAGAATACATGTAAAAGTGTTACAGGTTCTGATGAGAAGGTGGGGATTCTCAGATTGAGAAAAAATAAAGATAGCTACTATGTGGTTTATAAAATACAAAATCAATTATGTAATATTTTTAAAATATCAAAATAGAAATATTAATAGTAGAGAATGTAAAAAGTAAGGCAAAATATTAAATAAGGAACAGAGTTATATTTCACACTAGTAATTGCAACTCACCAAAAAGATTAAACCATCATTAATCACTCCCTACAAAACAACACATCAAAATATATGACATGAAGACTGAGAATAATGCGAGGAAACATGATAATTGTCGTATTGGGGAAATTCAAGACACATCTCTCAAAATCTGATAGATCCAATGGACTGAAAAATGATTAATGATAGGAGAGTGAAATCACTGAATTCTGAGTTGGATCCAAGATGCACAGTATCTGAGATCACAGTATATAGCATTTCCACTTATATAGATACAACATGCAGAAATAATCCCAAAGGCATAGAATACAGAGAAATGCAGTAAAACAACTTAAAATGATACTTTTGCATAATTATTACCCTTCTTTTAAACATAGCTTATTGAACTTCAGATTAATCTAATTTAATTTTTTATATAACTGGGCTAAAAGGTTGGCTTGCAAAATCCCTGACAAGCAGATGGTGTTGAGTCTAGAAATCAGGACTCTCTCATCTTGAATCCTACTCTCAGAGATTGTCTCCAGGGTGAAAAATCTTTGGGGCCACGAGTAAAGTGGCAATTCAAACTATTTTTTTTTTTTTATTCTCCAACAGAATCAAAGAACTTATCTCTCATAAGTGAGCATTCAATGAGAGCAAAGGGGAGAGTTTCAGTTAGAAATACTAAGTTTGCAGCACCTTTTTTTTGGTGCAAACAACATGACCATGGCTGGGTGCCATGTCTTTTCTATCCATCTGTTTAGAAGTAGAGCCCAGAAGTGAAAAGCTTGTCAAAGAGACCCAAATCAATGCATTTATTTGAATTGAAAAATGAAATCGGGCTTTTTCTAATAGAAAGATAAGAATGTAACATTGTTGGAATGACAAATTTCGCCAAGTCAGTCTACTCAATGAAATCCAATTTGTAATGTGAACAAAAAAATTTTTGTAAAATTTGAGAAGATATTTCTCTTATTTATCTGGATTAGAAACAAATAAAAGAACTTTCAGCCTAGAAGATTTTTTAAAAAGGGAGAAAAATGATAGTTGTGAAAATCAAGTGGAATGCTGCATACGTAATGCCTCGTCTGGAGCTCCCATATATCTGCTTGGTAGGAAGTGTCAGTCCTGTGAGTACCACATATACATAGCAACTCTAAGCAAAATGAATAGGACTGTCCTTTTGGAGTTGCCAGTTGGGCTTTTCCTGATCCCATTTCTTACTCCATCCTGCTCAGAGTAAACACTATCCTGATTTTTGTCTTGGCTATCTCTTTGCTTTAAAAAATATAGTTTTTTTTCCCCCCACATGTATTTCTATTCCTAGTCATATGTTGGGTAGTTTCGGATAATTTTGAACTTTATTATTTTTATTTTTTTCAAAGATTTTATTTATTTATTTGACACAGAGAGAGAGATCACAAGTAGGCAGAGGCAGGCGGGGGGTGGGGGGAAGCAGGCTCCCTGCTGAGCAGAGAGCCCCGATGCCCCAGGACCCTGAGACCATGATCTGAGCCAAAGGCAAAGGCAAAGGCTTTAACTCACTGAGCCACCCAGGCGCCCCAATTTTGAACTTTATTTAAATAGATTCATACTTAACGTATTTTTCTGCAACATGGTTTTCTTTCCTGTAAAAGATTTTTTTAAGATTCAGCTGTGTGTGTAGCTATAATTCCTTCCTTTTCACCATTGTTGCTTATTT
This sequence comes from Enhydra lutris kenyoni, assembly GCF_002288905.1. Classification (NCBI taxonomy): domain Eukaryota; kingdom Metazoa; phylum Chordata; class Mammalia; order Carnivora; family Mustelidae; genus Enhydra; species Enhydra lutris. The sequence continues at coordinate 23,496,133 of NW_019154092.1, forward strand.
CATTAGGAATATCCCAGAGTTTACGTATTCGTTCCATTATTCTTGTTCAATATGAATAGTTCTAGCTTTTTGTTCTTACCAGTAGCCTGTGTAAGAACATTTATACATACCCACTTGTGCCGATTTGAAAACTTTTCTCTATTTTACCAACATGGGAGTTGAATTGTGGGAAGATATGGTATGTGCATCTTCACATATACAAAACGATGCTGATGTATTTTCCAAAATATTTGCATACATTTAATCCTAAACCAGATGTGCATAAATGTTCTGTTAATTTTTTAAACCTTTTTTATTACACCAATGTTTAAAAACTTACTCCACGCAGGTACATAGGTAATGGTTTTTCATTTTGTTCTTGGCTTATATTTTCCTTAATGCTAACAAGTCTGAATATGTTTTTATATTAATTAATTAATTAATTTGCCATTTAAGTTTCTTCTTCGGTGAAATGACATACTTCTCAGTTCTTTTGTTTGATTGAAACTTTCCCCCTTTTGCCCTTGTATGTAAAAGATTTTTTTCCCGGCTATTGAGTGCTTGGTTGACAATAATTTTCTCTTAGTCTCTGTCTCCCATTGTTGTTGCTGAGAAGTCAGCAATCAATCTAATTGTTGCTCCTTGAAAGATATTTCTTTTTCCTCTCAGCATGCTATTGCAGAACATTTTTGGTATTCTGCAGTATTCAGTGGTGAATTTCTTTTCACTTAACCTTTTCGGATTTGTTTGGCTTCTTGAATCTGAGTGTCTTTCATCATTTCTGGAATATTTTCAGCCACTGCATTTTCAAATATGAATTTTCCCCTACTTTTGAAACTTTGATTTGATATGTTAGACCCTATCATTCCATGTTTTATCTCTATATCTCTTACCATCTCAGTATTTTCCAGCTCTTCTTTTCTTTTTGTGTATGCTGAATTCCAGATAATTTCTACTGAATTCTATTCAGTGTTCTTTACTATATTCCTTAGGTAGGTCTAATCGGTTTTTCATCTTGTCCAAAGTTTGTATACTTTATAAATTTTGAAATTGTGCATTTCCTAAAGTTAAATTAACTTTGCTGTCTTGGGAGAAACCCAACCTGGTCATGAAGTCTTAACAATTGTATTTATTCTTGGATTTATTTTACTAATGTTTTATTTCAAATTTTACATACTATGTTCATAGTGAAATTTATTGTGATTATTCTTTCTCCTACTGTCCTTGAAGGGTTATCAATGAAAGTATGCTAGACAGAGTTTCTCAACCTTAGGACTACTGACAACTTGGACAAGACAATTCTTTGTTGTTAAGGGGCTCTTTTGAACATTGTAGATACCTAGCAGCATCCTTCACCTCTACCCACTAAATGTCAGCAGCACTGTCCCCCATCCTCTAGTTCTGATATTCCAGAAATATCTCCAGACAAGTCTAAGAGGCCCTGGGAAGAAAATTTGTCCCAAGTGAGAACCACTGAGCTATCAGGATCAGGAAGAGTAAGGTCATCCTACAAAATGTGTGGCCTCTGTCTTTTAAAACGACCAAGGACAAGAAAGATGGGGGAAAACTGAATCTGTCAGGTAGGAGGAAAGAAAATCGACATGATATGCATTTTTTTTGGATGAGATCCCAGAACAGATAGGAAATAAAGACATTTTCTTGAAAGTTATTGAACTTTGAATGGAGATTGGATGAAATAAGCGTTGTTTTTCTGACTTGAAGAGTTGTATGAGGATTAAAAAGAGTATTTTTATGTTATGGAAGTATACGTAGGTGAAATGATAATGTATCTTGTCTAGGACTTGCTCTCACTTGATTGAAAAAAAAGGCTGCTATTATTTCCACTAATAGTAATAACAGCAAGGGAGTGAGGGAGAGGCAGACAGAGATAGAACAAAAGAAATGAAATGTTTAAGGCAAGGAAATCCAGATAAACTTAATAAGGGAGTTCTTTGTAGTGCTTTTCAATTTTTCTGTTGTTTTAAATTATTTCCTAAATTTAATTTATTAAAAAATAAGATATATTGCTTATATCACATTGAACTCAAGGAGGATACTAGGGCTTAGGAACATTTATTGAGGTTCAAGAAAGAAAGTGTTGGAGGCATATGAAAAATTATACTAGCAGTAAATACATTTTAGAAAAAATAATTTTGTTATTTTTAATTGAAGTTCTGAAAGGGCATTGGCATTTTTTAATGTTTATATGATTAATTTTTTAGATGTGATATTCAATCTTTGTGCATTTGTGATATGATTAGCTACCCCTAAAACTCCTAAAGTACTATTCACAGCAAGAAGAAAGAGCCTGTACAGATGAGAAAGGGATGTGATGTGATAGATTCAGAGAAGACGGCCAGATGAATATTTGAAGGAACAAAGGCATAAAGGAAAATAAATAGATCCCTTCCAAAAATCACTGAGAATATGTTCCAGCACATGAGGCATTTTAAGTGGCAGAACAAACGAAATGAACTATTTCAAAGAGGCACATACCTTAACATGACTAATTAATACTTGAATATGAGACAAAAAAATGACAGAAAGTTAATGGAAATTAATTTAATTCATAATCATGTGAAACAGTTATAGGCCTAGGAGATGTGCTTTCAGTGAAGGGTAGACCTTCTCATGGTTTCCTGAATTTAACCAACTGAGATTACATTTTCAAGACAGTCATTCTTTTGTGCTTCTAAAATTATTATTTTCTCTAAATGGGAAATATGCATTTTTTATCATAAAATAATATATCTGTCTTAGTCATTCCTTTTGGAGGAAGTTTTTAAAAACGTACTCATAAGTCAAAGCTATAACAATGTGCCTTAGACTTGTATGGTATCTATACAGAGAGGAGAACCAGGATAATGATAAATCAATTCTTAGGTACCAAATGCCAACTGATAAAAATGATCAGACTCATGGTTCTTACATAAGTGTTTAGTGATATTAATTCTAAAATCAAACTATTTGATGTACTTATAAACAAATCATAAACACAAAATCTCTACCAGATTGTAGATAGTAATGTGTTAATGGGCTCTGGCCTCGGATAAGCTGGTGTTTTAGTTATGAATTTGTGACAATTAGCTGATGATTTGGGAAAAGTCACATTACCTCCCTTAACCTTAGTATTTGGCTATAGATAGAATAAAATTATTATCTATTTTATGGGATTAGTGTGAGGACTAAGTAAACTAATATGTGTAAAATTTTTTAGCAGAGGCAATTCACAAATTGCGTTCAAATCTCACAAATACTTGCTATTAGTTCGTGAAAGGTTTTTGATTAAATAGAATTGTCTGTTTAACCTTAAGAGACAAATGGAGCCTTCATCCCCCAATTTGAGAAGTAATATGTTGATACAGATAGTCCCAATGTAGCTCATCTTCAATCAAATACATTTGCTCTTCTTCCTATATGGTTCAACCTTCCTCAAACTTGCTTTGCTGGACTTCAGTGCTCTACTCTGCGATCACTTCCAATCGTCAGCTGCACTGAAGTTTTCCACCTTCTGCACACATAACTGCCCTCTTTCTTTTACTCAAAATTATCACCCTCCATGAGTTTTTCTCCCCCACCTATTTTCTTTGTTTGACTTTTTATCCTTATTGAAAGTATGCCATATGCCCTCTTCTCTGAAAGTCAGCATTTCCTACTCTAAGAGAGTAGGATTAATTACTCTCCTCCAAGCGTTCTCCCACAGCATGGCTAGTCTGACGAGATTTTGGCCAGGAATGATGAGTAGGATCCTCAGGAGAAGATGCTACTGGCACTGAGAAGTGACCTGCACTTTTATTGTGAGGAAAGATAAAAGGTACTGTCGGTGTGCACAAGGGGTTGTGTGTCATAGTTCACGGTTACAATGCATTCTTCTCCTCTTGGAACCCGGACATGACCTCTGTCAGCCTGGTACCACCACAGGATGAAGTAAAGAGCCCACATGTGGGCATTAGAAATTAAGTAGGTGAAGATTGAATTGTGAAGTTCCTCACTTGAACCATCCTTATATAAGCTGGATAACGCTTGTTGAAAGAGACTCCATTGTGAATTTTGCCTCAACATTACTTGTCCTTTATTTAACTGCCTCTTAATGAGCATTTAAACCTGCCTGCATCAAAATAATTTAGTAAGTAATGATAACTGAAGACTTACTACGTGCTAGTCATGGTGCCTAGGCACTTCATATGCACTGTAAATATATAAATAATCCTCATGATAACCACATAAACTAGATTATATTATTTACTCCAGTTGCCTGATAAACAAAGAGATTATTGCTCAATGTGATCATCTAATAATTACAAGAAACTAAGTTTGCTGATTCTAAAACCCGAGTATTATCCACCAGGTGATTTTGCTATACTACTTTATAGACCAGAACTGAATTATTTTAAGGTTATAAAAACAAAACTAAGAGAAAATTTATTGTACTATCTTATCAGGGGTATTTTCCAGTAAAAGTGCTTGATTAATGTCAAGTTCATTGAATTGCATGGGTTCCCTACTCCATTTTCGTGGTTAAAATTCTTTAGACTATACTTGATTCATATCCAAAGTCAAATAGAAGGACTCAATTTTTTGTCTAAATTGTATAAAAATTGGTTAAACTCAGATTTTCACTTCTTGGATTTCCCCCATAAATGGAAGCAAGAAGATTTGATAAATCCATTATTTGTTAGCCAGTAAGACACTTCCATTTGTGCCTCAAGTACATTTGGTAAACTGTCTGATTGAAGGCATATGGTTTTAAATATACAGCCACACAGCATGGTGACTATAGTTAATAATACTGTATTGTGTATTTGAAAGTTGCTAAGAGAATAGATATTAAATGTTCTCATCACAAGGAAAAATTGTTACTATGTAGGGTAATGGATGTTAAGTAGGCTTATTGTGGTGATCATTTTGCAATATGTACATATATAGAATCATTATGCTGTATACCAGAAACTCATATAATATTATATGCCAATTATATCCCCATAAAAAAAAACTTGGTTGTAACAATTTAGGGTAAATATAGATATTAACATATTAATAGATACCTTAAATTTATCTAGATATGCATTTATTACTCTGTGGCTTCATATATATATATATAATACATAAATATAAATACATATTATATATATTTATATGAAGCTATGTAAGTTGTAAGTGATGTGGCAAATATTTCAGAAAAGGACAAAATTGGACAAAATTGGACAAAAATATTTACTACTTCAGGACACTATAAAACCAACTCAAAATTATATATTACAGGAGTTTCAAAATGGAGCAATACCCAGAATTTTAGCCTTGTCTCATAAAAGCTTGTTTTTTTTTAGCTTATCTCATAATAGCTTGAGATTTTCTAGGTCCTTCATGTTACCACACTTCCTTTCCGTGAGTTGCCAGTATATGCTTATTTTAATAGTTCCCTAAAATAGTTCTAAACAGCATGCACACAATTGATTAGTATCATTAGAATCTATTTTATAAAACTGTGATTACACCATTTAAAAATAGGTGTCTGATACTCAGCTCATAGAGCACCATTAAGTCATTATATGCTAATATTGTATAAATGTGTGACTGCGAAATTTCTGCAGCTCCCACTAATTATTTTACTGTCTATTAACAGTTCTTATTAGCCACTTAATCAATTGGATATACACATTGTAAGTTGAAAAGGGAAATATTATGGCATTCTTTGGGGGATATTCTGTTCTTCCACATTAGTTTATATTTTTTACAGTAACTAGTTAAGCTATTTACATTTAACTAGTTCTGATGAATTGTGCTATCCATGTAGATAACAAAATTTTCAAAAAATTTTACTATATATTAAAAGGAGATTCATTCTTCCTTAGAATGACTAAAATGACAACAATTTTAACAATAAGATCCACCAGAATGACACAGAGTAGCTTGTTCTCAGTCTTGAATATGCCTCTCTGGAATTTGCCAGAAACATAATTTGTCTATAATACAGACTGAAAATAATTAGAATACTATAAAACAAACTACTCTATCTTTAAAAAAATATTTGTGAAGTTTGCAAAGCGGGTCCCAAAGGATATTTCTTCTTTCTTTCTTTCCTCCTCTCCTCTCCTCTCCTTCCTTCCTTCCTTCCTTCCTTCCTTTCTTTCTTTCTTTCTTTCTTTCTTTCTTTCTTTCTTTTTTTCTAATTATCTTTATCAATTGCTAACACTAATGCCTAAATTTGAATGGTACTTATATCTAGAATTATTTCTCATGGGCAGCAATGGTAACAAAATTAAAAGGAACCAATAATGGAATTGTACCTTTACGATTACCTGTTACCACACCATTGTCTTCCTTATCTGAGTTCTCAAATCCTAGTGTAAGAAAATCGGGATTAATAGGGTTTGATGTGCTCCTAAGAAAGCTTGCTTGTGTAGGTAGTAGAGGCCTAGAATAGAAATAGAATAGGAATAGAATTTATGATTAAGGATAACCTAGCCATTTTAATTTACAAACTAAAACTATGTTATGAAAACTCTGACACACTTTCATTGAGATGGGACTAATCATTTATTTGAGCAACGTAGCAGTATTTTTCTGAAGCAGGTGTGTGTCAATGGTTGGTGTGTCATTTACATGTATATTTTATTCATCATAACCATCAACAAAAAAGGTTACTGAGTGCTCAGTAAATATTTGGTAAATTAATATTTTAAGAACAGGTTTTCTTCAGAGGAGGATAAACAACATTATTTTTTTTTCTCCCAAATCTCAATGAGCCCTTGTCAGCAAACTAAATTATAAAATTTTAGGTAAAGAAATTTCCTCTCTGCAAAGTTTGGAATATCTCTGTTAACATGCTCCAACTAATATTGGGCCTCTGATTAGAAAAAGGACCATTATAGTAGCAGAACAGCAGTGGTAACTTGGCAAACCAATGAAAAATCTGCTCACTTAACTTTTTTTTTTTACCAAGAACTGTATTATTAAACATGATCATAGGCTATGTTAAAGTATCTCAAAAATTTGAAGGTACAGTGGTTGTATTCATCAACCACAAATTCTACCAACTCAATTCATATCTACACATCTTGTAGACTAAGAACATTGACTGAAATAGGTTTTTAAAAATTCATAGACGGTGGAGATTAAGTGAATGCATGTGGAGTACAATGCAGTCATTCTTCAAGAGCTATATGGTTCCAGAATAGTGAGGCAACAAAAAAACCTTTGCTATATAAGAGCAGCACAATTTAATTAGGTTAGAAGTATCAGAACCTAGCACCCTAGAATTTATACTCAAGGTAGAAGTAATCTTATCTTTATACTTAAAATCATCAAAAGTATTGTTTCATGTGGTTTTGTGCTTATGGTAGCTTATATTCTTGTTTTGCATCACTTTTTCTTCAGTGGTTTACCATCCACCGATGACCATTGCTTGAATCCTTCAAGCAACTATTTCATTAGAAGTTGCAAAACGATGCCTTTCTAATCCATTATGCATGCTTCATTTATCATCTTGAAATATTCTACATAGAAGAAATTTTCTTTATGTATTAAAGCTAATTTGTTATCTTGAAATATTGTTAATCCTGGAAAGGCAAAATTGATGCTTATATCTAAACATTTTGTTATAAGTGTTCAGGGTAAAGAGTTAATGCCTTTAGCAATCTCCAATAGAGCTGTTCCCAACCTTTTCCTCTTCAACTCTTCTCGTCTTATCTCTTTCTTCTCCTTTATTTTTTTTGTCTACGTTCTTTCGTCTTTCTCAATTTCTTTCATCCCACTTTCTTCTTTTATTGATGAAGTCAGAGTTTTTAAAATATGTTTGATGTGTTTTAATCAACCTCAATAATTTTCTTCTGAATTCTAAGTCTCTCGATTTAGGCCAGTGTAAGCTCTTTCTGTTGGCTCTCATACTTTTTAACTGACCTCAGTAGTCTTCAGTATCCTGCTTATTTTCTGGAAAGAAAAGGGGTATAAAGCTGTGTGTATGATTCTGTGTACATGTATGTACATATATGTACATATAATTGATCTTTATGTCATGTGAGAACCCATTCATTCAATTTTGAGTTAATATGATGGATGGAATAGGCAAAAATTGTTCTCCATTTATGAAACTGATTTCATGTTCTCAACCTATGGTAAATCATTGGAGTAAAACTAAAGTACATGGCCTCCAGAGAGAAGATATTTTAGGACACAATAAGATGACTTCCAGTTTCCACTCAAACACGTGAAGAGCTGGGAAACCATCACTCCCATCCTCACAACAAGAACAAAGCTGAATAAACTGAAAATCAATGACTATTCTTAGATTCTTAAGAGAATTGACGTCATGGAACAAATAGCCTTCTCAAAAACTGGAGAAATAAGTAGATGCAGGGAGTACAGACAAGATTATCAGAAGCAGAAGTTGATGGAGCCAGTAATGGAAAGTTACTCAAACAGTAACTTCAAAGAATTGCTGGAGGCTGAGTATAGTAACTTGAGAGTTACAATCGCTCAGATGCCTAGGCTAAGGGGACACCTGCACTTCTGGTTTTACTTCCAGGAGTTCCAATAGATTCTCAGGTAATATTAGAGAAAAATCTCCTCATGCTAGGCCAGAGAGAGGGAAAAGTAACAATTCTGAAATAAGCTCAGAGCATTCTCCACCACAAAGATCTACTCAACAAAGCAAAAAAGTCACCAGAGCCAACTCTGACATGAAGGAAAGCAAATGACTTAACCTCAGCCCTTATAAGCCTTTCTGGATCACCCAAGGGAAGGGGAGTGCAAAGCTGAGAAACACTTGTGAAGGTCATAGCTCAGGAGCACACATCCACTAAAATACTGAGATTTAATCTTTCCCTAAAACTTAACACACCAACAGGACTCCCATATAATAACAATGAATTGCAACAATGAACTGAAAGAGTTAAATTCTATTTAAAAATGAGAAAATCAAACAAAAACCCAAAGCCAACAAGGGAGACAAAAACAGGGATGCTAGAAAAACTGAAGCTTCTGACACAACTATAGTAAACATGAAGCACGCCTCCTTCCTAGACAGATAAACACGAAACCCATACTAACAACCTAGCTATTTTGTTCTTATTACTCAATACAACATGTCCAATTTCCAACAAAATATTACAAGGCATATAAAAGGTAAAAAAAAAAAATTGGAAGAGACAAAGCATTTAAAACAAATATAATTAATATGCTAAAAGTGATAGTGGAAAAAGTAGACATTGTGCAGGAGTAGATGAGCAATGTAAGCAGAGAGATGGAAACTCTAATAAAGAATCAAAAGGGGGCACCTTGGTGGCTCAGTTGGTTAAGCATCTGCCTTTGGCTCAGGTATGATCCCAGTGTCCTGGGATGGAACCCCACATCAATTTTCTTGCTCAGCAGGGAGTCTGCTTCTCTTTCTCTCCCTGCCCCTCCACCCGGCTTGTGCTCTCTCCCTTGCTCACTCTTTCTCAAATACATAAGTAAAATATAAAGAATTAAAAGGAAAATCTAGAAATAAAAAATATTACAACAAACATGAAGCATACCTTTGATGGACTCATCAGTATACTGGACATAGCCAAGGAAAGAATCAATAAGCTCAAAAATATATCAATAGAAAGTCCCAAAACTGAAATGCAAAGAGAAAAACAAATGACAAAAAATAAATAAATAAGGATAACAATACATCCAGGAAATGTGGCATGATTACAAAAGGTACAATATGCATATAATGGGAATATCAAAAGACAATAGAAGAAAGAAAGAAAGGATCAGAAGAGATATTTAAACTAACAATGGCTGTGAGTTTTCTAAGATTAATGATAGAAACCAAACCACAAATCCAGGAAGCTCATAGGATACCAGCCAGGATAAATAACAAAAATCTAAATTTGGGCATACTATATTTAAGCAAAGAGAAATTCTTCAAAGAATCCAGAGGATAACACACCTTACCTAAAGAGGAACACAAATAAGAATTACATGAAACCAAGAAAGCAGAAGAAACTGGAGTAAAACATTTAAAGTGCTGACAGAAGAAACCCACCAATCCGGAATTTTGTATTTAATAAAATTTTCCTTCAAAGCAAAGAAGAAATAAAGATTTTATTGGGCAACAAAAACTAAGGGAATTTGTTGTCAATAGGCCTACTGTAGCAGGAGACCAAGGTTCTTGTCTCATGGAGTTGAAGAATGAAGACGAAGGATGGTGAGTAAAGTGACAAAGTTTTATTAAGCAAAGATATAGGAAAAGCTTTCAGGAGTGAGAGGGGTCCCACCTGGGTTGCCAATGAGGGCTTTTCAACTCTGATCTTTTATTAGGATTTTACCAGGAAACTTGCCATGGGTTAGGTCAGTGGCTGAACTAGACATGAAGCTTGTGAAAGTTTCTATGAGATCTATGATCTATAAATAGGATATCTGTGATCTATAGATATGCATTACTAGGTCTGGTTAATCTTTATAGTGAACTTTTCCTCTGAGGCCTGATCAGTTTTTGTGGCTATTTTTAGTTTCTGTGCTCAAAATGTAATTATTAGAAAAACATTTTAACCCTAGTAATTGGGATATGTTGGTCTAAATTTTCCTGATCTCTGTCTTTATTTTGTCTCAGTGTCTGCATACCTAAAATATCCCCAGATCCTCATTGGGGGCATCCTGTCTCTCTCTGACTATACCTGCACTCTTTCTCTACTCACTGTCTTGCAAGAAATATTAAAATAACTACCTCTGAGAGAAATAAAATGATATAGGTCAGAGACTAAGATCCACGTAGAGAAAGAAAAAGAATCACAGAAGAAATAAATGAAGGTAAAATAAAATCTTTATTTTATTTTTTTAATTTTTATCTAATCTAGTAGATAACTGTTCAAAACACTAACAGCAACCTATACTGGTGATTATATCATACGGATAAGTGAAATGAATGACAGTACTGTCACAAGGATGGGAGGGAGAAATTAGGATTACTCTCATAAGATACATGCACTACCCATGAAGTGGTATTTGAAAGCACTTACATTAGTTGTAAATACATACTGTAAACTCCAAAGCAATCACTAAACAAAAACAAAAAGTATGATTGATACGCTAAGAGCAGAGAAAAAATGGAATCATACAAAATGCTCAAAATCAGAGAAGAAAACAAAAAAGGTAAAGTTAAAAAAAAGAACAAGTGCAATAAATGCAAAGCAATTGCAATCATGTTAGATATTAATCCAATTATATAAATAATCACTTTAAATGTTAAGGATCTGAATCTACCAATAAAAAGTGGTTAAAAAAAAAAACAAGATCCAAGTTTTTTTTTTTTTTTTAAACAGGAAACTCACTTTTAATGAAAAAAGCCATACCATGTTAGCTGTAATAAAAATAAAAGCTGGAGTAACTTTATTCATTTCAGCAGATATCAGATTAAGGGAAATTATCAGGGATAAAGAGGAAATTACATAAAAATTAAGGGCCTAATTCTCCAAGGAGACATAACAATCCTTAACATGTATACCCCTAATAACAGAATGTCAAAAAACATGAAGCAAAAATTGATTAGAAATATGAATATGAATTACAAATATGAGGAGAAATAGATGAATCCACTGGTAGAGTTGGAGGCTTCAACATCCTTCCCTCAGTAATTGACAGACCTTGCAAGCAGAAAATCAGTAAGACATGGTAAGACTATGTAGCATCCTTAGTATCTTTTGGGCCCTAAGATCTCAGAAACAGAATTAGCTAAAGGGAATTAAAAAGGCAGTCCCTGGGCAGTAGGGTCACCTCCTCATCTTAACAGAATCAATCAACTGTCTCAGTCGGGGGGAGGGGTATGAGGGACTAGCTATGGAAGTGAGATCCATAACGCTTACATCTTATTATCTCTTGTGTTGGCGAATTGGCATAATGGGATGGATAATGTAAATAAACAGATTATTGCAAGTGACATTCTTTTAATTTATCCCACCCTTCTCCTGTAGACTCAATGGAAGAAGCTGAATTGAATATCCTCCTTTTTGCCTCCCCTTTCTTTTCTTTACCTTTTTTCCTCTTTTTTTTTTTTTTAACAAAGTTGTAATTGAAACTAAAATAGGAGAACTCTATCTCAACAGAAATATACAGTCGCTAAATTAAGGAAACTTGAGTAATGTATGTAAAGTTTCCACTTGCTTTTAGTAGGTGAGACTTAGCCAAATGCAATCTGCTGGACCTGGTGTTTCTGTCCATGTATGAATTATTATTTTATATTTTCTTAGCTCTTAGTGGCCACAACCGAAGAGTCAATAAACTAGTAAGACCTAACATTGTTTCTCACCTGATCTTTGCTATATAGCTATTATTAATCTGTTTTCTCAGAGAATTTATCAGTAATTTTTTAAAAAGATTTTATTCATTTGAGAGAGGAAGAGAAAAAAGCAGAGAGAGAGAGAGAGAGCACAAGCATGGGTGAGAGGGAGAAGCAGGCTCCCTGCTGAGCCAGGAGCCTGATGTGGGGCTCGATTCCAAGACCCCGGGATCATGACCTGAGCCAAAGGCAGATGCTTAACTGACTGAGCCACCCATGTGTCCCTTAATCAGTAATTTTAATTGAAGGTGAATTAAGTTCTATTATTTTATTTAGGTATTTAAATTTGACTCCCTAAAGTTTGTGAAAACAGGCCTTTTAAAAATTGACTACATAAGTACATAAAAACATTAAGTAGGTAGACATTATTCACATTTGAGTCAATCTACTTCTCAATCATGTGTTATGAACTCATCAACTGAAATTTTCAAACACTAGAGAAAATGAATATGGCAAAACCACCCATTATTAATGATCATGTGAGCCACTGTGGAAATACACACACACACACACACACACACACACACACACACACACACCCCATACATATACACATACATAATACACATATGTATAAAGACTCCAGTCATTGACACGATTTTTTGTTTGTCTAGATATATGTAATGGATGAAACTGTTGAATCATGGGGTATAATATGAAAAAGAAAGAAAGAGAGTTTCTAAGCCATTCGACAAAATATCCCGATACAGCCAATTGTCAATGGGATGACACTGTATGAGTCTGAAGGATAGGGGCTGAGCCTTTCCTGGATTTTTCTCCCCATCTCTCTCTCTTGTTTGCATAGTACTGTCTCTGCTGGTGTTCTGTACAACATGGGTGCCGAGACATTCGATGTTCTCATTCTCTGACCACCATAAGTCATTGCTACTGGAGAAACAGTTGGTTATTTGTGAACTTTCTGGACCTAGGGCATTCATGCCTGTAGTAATAAGTCATCAGCCAAGTTGGAGGCAGAATGACTGAAAAACGTCAGCTGCACTCTCAATCCATTACAATCACTAAGGCTGGAGCAATCATGAGTGATCTTTGGACTACTTGCTAAGGTAGATAAAATAACTATTTTGGCCACACAGAAATCTGTGCATACAAGGAAGGTCTCTTGGTCACAGTTCTGGTCTGGCTCTTCCCTTAACTGTTTAATGTAGAAGTATCTCACAATTTACTTAGAATTTTATAAAGCAAACATGTGACTTGCTTTAACATGGGAAGAGAAAACAAACATAGACACCTTTAAAATATTTGCAGCCCATAAATGTTCTCAGAACTCACATGTAGAAGTGAATTTCCCAGAAGGTGAATTAGTCTTTTGCATAGAATGCCCTAATCCTAGGCTTGAGGATACAAAGCAATGACTTGGCCCTGTGGCTGGACCCTGGATGCTGCAGAAAACCGGGTGGACAGCAGGATTTGGAGAGAACCCCCCAAAATACGAGTGGTACTATGAGGCGAACACCTGAAGTCACGCAGCTGGTGAGTAGCTTCCTCCATGCAAAACTGTGCTGCACAGTATTGTGCAAATGACTAAATCTGACTTCCACTCTGATGCATAAGATATCTCTGGCAGTGAGGAAACTCACAGTACGAACTAAAAGAATGGGAATTTTCTTCAAAAGAGTGTGGAATAAAGGCCCATTCAGAAGGTGGAAAAGAAAAGAAGATGATACACAGTCTGAAGGAAAATAAATTCTGCTGTATGAAATCCTACAAATAGTGAGATGAATAACTTTACGTGTATGTCCCAATAATATCCTTTGATATATTCTTTTAATTGCTTCACTAAAAGATCAAAGTATAATCTGAGATTTCTATGATCCACAGCATTACCTTATAAGTTAAAATGTGCTTTCTTAATTCTATTTTAGGTTCTTACATTTTATTTAGTACTTTGATTGCTAAATGTTTGCTATTTACATAATGTTATCATGGTTAACTGCCAACTTGTGATTGATAAAATTACATGTAATTTTTCATGACAGATGATAGGATTATCCAGATGTGGGATCCATAAAGCATCAAACAATAAGTTAAGAATAGCAAATTGGAATCATTTTGTGCATTTGTTTTTTTAAGGGGAAGTCTCTCCTATATTTAAAGCATTGGACACTGAAGTCAGAACAACTTTTACTTAAATACAAACAACTTACTGAATGACTTTGAGCAAGTTGTTTTTACTCTTTAGTCTCAGTTTCTTTATTTATATGACAAGATTTTTTTTTAAATCAATACTGATACTTGTTTATTCTTACTATCCGTACTTATTACAAACTATATTTTTCCATTTATATATTGGTGATCCCCACAGTTTGTCAGAGTCCAGATAGCAGAGAACATATTTAACCATTGTTGTATGACAGGATTTTAATAGTTTCTATCTCGCATGGTGACATGGGTTAGAAGTGAGATAATTTAGGTGATGCCAAGAAACAATATGTACTCAATGTGGCTTTAGTCATGAAAATGAATTATCAGTTTTTGAAGAGAACTATAGCAAAACAAATATGTACTTATATGTATATCTTATAATTTTATATGTATACATGTATACACACATACACACACATATACATATATAACATATATAACATGCATATAACATATTATACATGTAATGTATATAAGAGAATATGTGAATCTAAAAGACAGTACTTAAACAAGAATAATAAAATGAACAACTGTACACCCACAAACCATGTTAAGAAATATACCATTGTCAGTGTGAAAGAAGCATCTTGAATGGACTTACCCCACTGAGTACTTCAACTTCCTTCTCAAGAATTCCCTGCAACCCCCGGGGATGTTTTGCTATTCATCCCTTTCGTTTTTCTGATAGTATTACTGCCTATGTATTCCTGCCTTAAAGTAAAAGTGCCATTTTTTCTGGTTTTGATCTGCTTTGCTTTCTTTGTCTTCAGTCAAATGCTCTACCACTGAGCTATACCCCCTGTTCTCTTTGTCTGGTTACTTCATGCTACTTTTGCCTGTGTTTGAACTTACATAATTGTTATTTGTCTGTTTAATTTAACAAATTATTTTTAACATAGGTATTTCCAAAGGAGAAATGTAATCCCCTGTTTCCCCACCAGATAATTTTTATTGATTAAAAAATTAATACAACCAATAATTCAAAATATTGAACCAATATACAAAAGCAAAAATGAAAAATGATACATTCCTTAGTCCATCTCTCTTCTCTATTCTACTTATTCCTTCTCCCCAATGGCAGCTACCATTAGGAATCTCTTAGTCATTTTTCATTATAAAATAAATGCGTATGCCCATGTGTATATATCTATTAATATATTTGTATATGTCCCCCACAAAAGGATGTATCTGTATTCCTACATTTTGCTTTTCCCTTAGAATTAATCTTAGATAATGTTCCGTATCTGTACACATAGCTCTACTTCATCATTTTTTATGATGCCACATGATTCCATTGTATTATATATCACCATTTATTTTTAAAGCCCCTTATTGATGAATGTTTTGTTTTTTCATTTTTAATGCTATTACAAAAAGTTTTGCACTATACATATTTATACAGACATCCTGAAAAGTTTTTGTCTGCATACTCTTAGGATAAACTCCTTGAAATCCTATATATAGGTCAAAGAGTGTGTGCATTCAAACATTTTTCACTAACAGAACTAAACAAAGGCTGAATAGTGGTTTGAAGGCACTTTGTACAGCCCTGCCAATGTTTCTCACAAGCTCTTTGAAAATTTTCTCTAAATGTAATACTGTCCAAATGGATGGGAATATTGTTTTTTTTTTTTTCCAACCTATCTCATCTACACCATAAAACACTTCACTGTGCTCACTATGAATATATTTTCTTGTTTAGAATCCTATCCCCTCTAGCTCAATGATAATTTACTGCTTTGGTAACCTTCACTTACCTCTCCATCAGAACTATGAGCAAAACGATTTTAGACTGGGGTGTTTCATGTCCATGTGCTGTCAGTCAATGTTGGAAAAGACTTACACATGAGATTGACAGAATTGTTCAAATAAGTAAATGCAATGTCTACATAAAGTCTAAAGAAAATGGTGCTATGGCATATTTGACACTGTTTCCTTTATATGGACTTCTCAATTTAATGCTGAATCTCTCAAAAATCAATATTTCTTTTTTTCCCTTCAAAAATCAATTTTACAAAGTCATTTTATTTTATATTGTCATGCACAGTCTATCAGAATTAGATTGATGTTTTCAGTTCTAATTAGTTAATGTTGGCCTGTTTTATAATTCCCTGTTTTCCAAAATGTTCTATGCTCCTTATCATATTACTTCTTCTTCTTCTGTTCTCCTACACAGTTACAATTATAAATATAAGTAAATAAAGTTTTGAATAAGAATTTGTTTGTTTTTATTCTCCCCCTCCACTCAACTTCAGGCGTATTCTGATTTTTTAGTTTCCTATTCTCATTTTTCTGTGCCTAAAATAGATTAGATATTTTGAATTTTGATATATAGCTGAGTCATCTGACTGATAAGCATTATGACTGTACTAGAAGCCAAACCCCAAATATATGTTGTTACTATATACATGTCTATATTTCGTGTACTTTCTTATGCAATAAGAAATTGTTCAGAGTTACTTCATGGTAAGTAAGAGTTATCTCATGGTTTTTTTCTCCCAATCTTTTCTTTCATATTCTGTACCACAGTCCTGGCAATGCACAGGTAATTATAACAAATATTAGCCAATTCATAAAGAATTTTCCATATATTCTCTCTCAAAAATTATCTCAAGAGGGTTTTTAGTTTTAACTTATTTTTTTTATAAGGGAAAGGAAGCAGAATTTTTAGAATTTCTGTATGAAACCATCTGATGATAAGAAAATTTAAAATCATATATTAAGTGAGCCTTTAATTTATTTTCTTACTGTTATATAGCAATTCTAACCATTCAAGTGGCTTAAGCTAACCAGCATTTTCCTATCTCTTCTGATTCTGTAGTTTGAGCTCAGATGATTTTTTTACTCCAAGTCATCTGGGGAATCAGCTGATTTAGAAGGTCACAGATGACTCCTCACATGAGTTGCAGTTGGTGCTGGGTGCTCTGTGGGAACTGTTGATTGGCACTTTGCTTAACCTTCTCCTGTTATTTCTCCTTCTCTTGAACTTCTTGCAGTTGCTGACTTGGTTCCAAAAAGCAGAAAGTGGAAGTTTCCTATTTTCTTACGGCCAAGTCTTGGATGTCCCCAAAATCACTCCCATTGCATTCTACTTGCCAGAACAAGTTTTGAGGCCAGCCTTGAGTCAAGGGTAGGGTAAACAACCTGCCCCACTTAATATCAGGTGTCTCATGCACATACAGAGTGGGGAAGAATTATTGTAAGCTATCTTTTCAAACTAATGGAGAGAAATATTTTAAAACATTGAGAGAAAAAAAATCCACCAACCTAGAATTCTGTGTCCTGCTACTTTATCTTTCAAATGGGAAAGAGGAAGAAAGACTGTCCTCAGAAAATGGAATTCCAGGAAACTTACTGCTTCTAGACTTACCTTGCAAAAAATGTTAAAAGTCCATCTGAGAGAAGGAAAATTATACACATCAGAAACTCTGCTCTACATAAAGGAAAGAATACCAGAGAATGGATAAGTGAAGCATCAAAAGGGCTTTCTCAACAACTGTTCAGACTTGGAGTACAACATGTAATAGGAAGCTTTATCAGCCCAACCAGACAGTCCATTTAACAGCACTCCCTCCTTCCCAGTGGTTATTGGTGTGCAGAAATTGTCATAAATGGATCTGTGGGAACATGGAGACACATGGCTACCCTAGGAAGAGACTTTCTACAGGAGCCTGGTCAGCTGTATCCATAGGATCTCAGAGAAATCAGGGTGACCAGTATGGCAATACTAAGAGCTACCTTACCTTCTTGACAATTCCCTTGAATGTCCTGCTGGAGAGCCAATCACCGATTAATTAGCTGGGCACCAAAAGAAATGTTGGGTGGTGAGTAGGGGCTATGCTGTATGAAACATGGCTATTTTTAAACACTAGCTTCATTTTCAGGGTAGCAAGCTTTTTTCACTGATTTTGGGACAGATGCTAGTGAAGGAATGGAGATGGATGTGGCTGAGAAGAGGCTTAGCATTTAACTTCTCATATAAATTTAAAAATATTGACTATATGTGAAGAATTATACATTGCATCTCAAGCATATGTAACTGATATTAAAAAATAATATTGCTCTCAAAGAAGAAAATCTTTTTAATTGAATTTTTAAGGATGTCTTTTCTTCTAAGTATGCTTAGTAGTCATTTCAATGCATAAATAGCAAAAGTTTATTATTTTAGCTTTCTAGGGAGTACTGAGTAAAATATGCTTTGGCTTTTGTAAATAAAAGAATTGGTGAATTTCTTTAAAAAATTAAAAGATAATAAAGGACATACTAACCTTATACCAGTAAATTTGAAAACTTACATAAAATGAACAAATCTCATGACATACACAGCTAACCCATCTCTCTCTAGAAGAAATAGATAACATGAGAAACCATATATTTATTAAAGAAATTGAATTTATGATCGAAACTTTCCTAAAAAGTAAACTCCAGGTCCAGATGCCATTATTGGTGAATTCTATAAAATATATGTCTGTCTGTCTGTCTGTCTATCTATCTATCTATCTGACTGGTTCTGTTTCTATGGTTAAATCTTACTAATCCAAGATGCAATTTAATAAAGACATGTTAGGATAAGATTGCAGAATTGGGTATAAAACTGGTTAATGCCTAGCATTAATAGGACAATAAACTATAGTTTGGGCGGCTATCAGTTTCACTGATAATTATTTTCATCTCCCCAGACCAACGTCTACAGTTTTAACATGAAACTCCTCAAAATCTCAGACCTTCAAATAATGGTAAATAGTAGGTTTAGCTAGCTAACTATATATTCTCATTCATATATATATATATATACTGAGTGGTCTTTGCCCCTATTGATCTTGGAAGGTTATGCTGCCCATATTTTTGCCTTATTTCTAAATTTTGGATAATTTATTATAACACCTTAAAGAAATTAATAATGTAATTTACAAGCTGAGATAATTTATTTATGACTTACATGATTGACTAAACCTTATGTCAGGAATATTTAAGTAAAACCTTTTTTTTGAAGGATTTTATTTATTTATTTGACAGAGAGAGATCACAAGTAGGCAGAGAGGCAGGCAGAGAGAGTGAGAGGGAAGCAGGCTCCCTGCTGAGCAGAGAGCCCAATGCAGGGCTCGATCCAAGGACCCTGAGATCATGACCTCAGCCAAAGTCAGCGGTTTACCCACTGAGCCATCCAGGCACCCCAGTAAAATCTTTAAGTTAATGGAAATATCAATCTCACTAGGAAAATGGACAAAAGATGTGAATATGCATTTCACAGAAGGTAAATTACATTTGGCCAATAAACATGTGGAGAGATGTTCTACCACATTTGTGGTCAGAGAAAGGCAAATCAAGACTATAAATAAATCCCATTTTATACTCATTCGAGTCACAAAAAATTAGTAGTCTGATGCTACAACATGTTGGAAGAGGACATGGATTTAAAAACACTTCTTGTAAATTGCTATAATTAATCACTTTGGAAAATATTTTGCCATTATCTTACAAAGGTGAACATCTGCATGCCAAATGACTCAAAATATTGCACATATATACCAGAAGTCATGTATAAGAATATTTTATCAAACAGAGATATCTTTACTACAAAAACAAGAAAAAATATAGTCAATAAAAGAATGAATAACCAAATCTATTCAGACAACTAAATATTATTCAACAGCAAAATAAATATACCTAGCTATGTGCAA
Source organism: Enhydra lutris kenyoni (assembly GCF_002288905.1). Taxonomy (NCBI): domain Eukaryota; kingdom Metazoa; phylum Chordata; class Mammalia; order Carnivora; family Mustelidae; genus Enhydra; species Enhydra lutris. Next base: position 23,516,260 of record NW_019154092.1, read on the forward strand.
AAATATCAATGAAACTTAACAGATTACTATTGATTTTAAAAATTAAGTCCTAGAAGATTATACCAGGGCCACTGTGTTGGAAGCATTCTGAGGGCACTATTCACATTAAATTTCATATAAAAAATAATCCTTTGAATGTTTCGCAAATATGGTTGAATCTGTCGATTGCTGTATTTGCCAATATGCAGGTGTTGGTAACCTCAGTGAAAGTGATTTGTGGAATTCCAGAGACAAAGCCTGATTAGATGAGACTCAGGAAAGAAGGGGAGATGAGAGAGTGCAGACTGTCTATGCAAACAATGCTTCTGAGGGATGTGCTGTGGAAGAATACAGATATATTTCAGAACCAGATGCCAGTGTATTGTTACTTCTGGCATCTATGAGATAGTTGGGAGAACTGACAAGGGAAGACAAAACAATTTATCATCCTGTGGAGGGAAGTCCCACTTACTTTCTTGACTATAGCTTTACCATGTAGTAGATGTTGAAAAACTCTTCCTATTAGAGAAAAGCTTGAGTGTGTTGCTTTCAGTGTTGGGATCCAACTGTGGGCAAACCGAAGAGTCTATTAGAGGTACATTAGAGGTACATATGCTAGTTTTTAGAACAGCCCCACTTACATGGCTCTATCTAAAGAACAATGTAGAGAGGAATACTGTGTTTCTCCAGATAGAACTTAATTCCTTAAATGAGTAAATGGTGTATCTTTTTTTTTTTTTTTTTTTGACTGGGTACAGTATACTTTATCAATGGTACATGACAAGGTAGGGATCCTTAAGCCCTTCCCCTTCATCAGGAGGTCTGGAATGGAAACTGTGTAGAGGTCAGGTGATTCTCAGTGTGTTAGTGGATGAATTGGTGCAGGGACTTCCCACTAGCTGAGGGGCCTCTCTCTTCCCCTTGTACTCTTGTCGGTACATGGTGCATCGTAAAAGAACAAAGTACAGAAGCTGGAATTAGATCCTCCACTGACCCATCTTGGATGACACAAAGACTCTGAGATCTCATCCAGTGCAACAAAGACCGAAGGCTAAACACCATGCTTATTCCAATATACTTTCCGTAACAGATATTTTGTACATAGTAGATGTTATATCAGATATCAGACTTGGTCATATATAAAGATTCCAGCATCTCAAGCAAGGCCCAGAGCTGAAGAAGACATACTTTAGCTGGTTCACACAGTGAGTCCTAAACGTGTGAAATCTTCTACATTCCTACAAGTACAGGATTTAACCCCTTGAAGATTTGAAACAATTCTTCTATTTAGATTCTTAACCACCTCAGTTACTAGGCTCTGTAGAAATCATTTTTCTTTCTAAGACCATTTCCCTCGTTAGTGACCCCTTTTCCTAACTTCTACTTATGCCTTTTCAGTCTGATAGTTTAATGTCTTTACATCTGGTCCCCTACTTTAGTTTCTTTACTTGCCTACTGCTTTTGCCTTTGGTTATTAACTCTAAAATTACGCCTTTGAATAACATTTTTAAAAATCTTTATTTGGGGGGCTCCTGGATGTCTCATTTGGTTAAGTGTCTGCCTTCAACTCAGGTCATGATGCCAGGGTGCTGGGATTGAGTCCTACATCAGGCTCCCTGCTCAGTAGGGAGCCTGCTTCTCCCTCTCCTTCTGCCTGCCATACTCCCCCCCACTCACCCCCTCCTCATGTGCTCTGTCTCTCACACTCTCTGTCTCTCATATACTCTCTCTCATATAAATAAATAAAATATTTAAAAAAAATCTTTATTTGGCATGTAAAATTGCCAGGAATTGCTCTTGGTGCCCTGTACCAGAGGGCAGCAGTGAGGAAGGGTGGTGGAGCCATCCAGGTTCTTCAGGACACAGAAACAGGATGAACACCAGAATCTAATCTATGGTGTATGTTAGGGATTAGATCAACCCTTTTATCAAAGCAGAAGGCCCCTTAGGACACTATCAGAAGGTGACCTGGAGGTCAATATGACAAGAGTGAGATGCGAGGTGGAAGACTGCTAGCAAAGCACAAAAGACAATGGCAAAGACATGGAATGGAAGAGGCATGCTGAGCTAGTCCAGATAAACATTGGAGACCATAGCAGAAGTGCATAAAATGAAAGCTCCTGAACATTCTGGATAAGCAGTCAGAGTTAGCCATATAGAATAAACCATGTAGCAAGGAAGGGGAAAAAGAATTTAACACATCTTGAGAAGTTGGAGTTCAAGGGAACAGAGAGAGACATGATGTTCTCTTGGACTAAAGCAGAGCCCCCTCTTGTGTAGAGTAAGCAGAGGGAAGACAGGGGAATAAAATTTAAGATAAACACCTGAGGGGTCCTTGCTCACAGTCATCATGGAATATAGTCACGGATTTCAGATACTTAGAGAAACTGCCAACCTGTGAAACAGAAAACTTGGACTAGGCTCTCTTCATTAATATTTCTTCTCTTCTTTTCCTTTGAGGAAAAAAAAAATATTAGTTTTCTTTTTCTTCTACTTTATTTTTTTGTTGTTGTTTAGACTTATATAATTCAGCCTCATTATAAAGAACTCAAATTAGAACACAAAGAAAAACAATCCTCAAAATAACCTTGGTTATTATTAAGTTAATAATGTTCAGACCTTGGTCTCTTTATATGTACAGTTAAGAGTAGACACATGAAAAGACATCTGATAGACAAACAAAATGTTCCTAAACAGGATTGCACTATGAAGCCTCATTCAAAAAGATTAGTCTACTTATTTTGACTTGATTACTAAAAATGAAGAAATTAGAGAAATTGCAAACATTTTGATAAATATTTTCTATGGATACCTATAAATTAAGAGAAAAAAACAGGAGAAAGTCTATAAGGTTGAGATCATTGTGTTTTATTTCCTGAAACACATTTTTCTGTTTTAGGCAGGTGCTGAAAGACATTTGCTACTTACACACACATTCTCCACCTTCCCTTTTAAAACACAATTTTTAAAAATTGTTATATATGTTAATTGTCCAATTTTATAACATTTGTATTCTGTTCTATAAAAATAATTCTGTATTTTTTTCTTATTACATTGAGCTTTTGATGGGCTCCATTTTGTGTTAGAGTTGTTTAATTAATGAACTAATATGTAATTAATATTTTTAAAAGATGACCTTATATGTGGCAAATTCCCTGAAGGTGAGAGAGTTTGAGAATGTCTGAGTTTTACTTAAATAGAATCCTGACTCAGTCATAAGCAAATGGGAGTTCACCATTTCTTTTCTTAATCTGTTGCAGAGTTGAGCCTTTCTTCTACCAGTCCTTTCTGGAAACATGAAGAATCTTTTCTTTATTTAATTATTTCTTTCAACTATGTAAATAATTTAAAAAGTCAAATAGCCTTACTATGCTTATGATGAAAGCTTAAGACTTTCTATTGTCCTCTGTTAATCATTGAGGTCATACATTTAACCTGAGAGCTGTTTCTTCTGCCAGTTGCCTCCATACTATAAATCACATTTAAAAAATTTTTGATTTGAGTATAGTTGACACACAGTGTTAACATTAGTTTCAGGTGTACAACACAGTGATCCAATGTCTCTATACATTATGCTGTGCTCAGCACAAGGGTAGCTCCCATCTGTCACCATATGACACTATTACCATATCACTGACTATATTCCCTATGCTGTGCCTTTATAATTCACATTTTTATATTATCATTTCTTGGCCTTTCTGTTTTAGATTTTATTTAATAACTTTCTATTATGAAAGATCTATATTTGCTTCTCTTTGAGGTAAATACTTTCTCTCCTTTGATGTTCCTAATGTAGTTTATATATCACTCTTTTTTAAATTAATTTTTAATGTTCATGAATTTATGACAATGCAAATATTATTCACAGCTAAAAGAAGTATTGTACTGTGATTACAATGACTTTTCTTAGGGAATGTTTTATTTGTCCTGGAATTAATGACTGCCTTGATTTTTTTTAATTTTCTCTGTTTCCTCTATAATTTATTAATCACCAAACTCTTTGACCTTACTGATGACCTAGAAAATACATTGAAATACCTCATTTGCTCTATCATGAACATTAACTTCTTGGCAGTATCCTTCCTGGAAGTCACCACCCTCCAACTCCTGTCTGGATTGTTTGTCTTCTAAGAAAACAGTTTAGCAACCGTTGTCTTAGGTTTTTGCCTTCGCCATGTTCCTGTTAGTTTCCTTTGTGTTTCTTTTGTATTGGATTCTGTGCTTTCTGTGCTGTCTTCCTTAGTTTAATTCTTTTAACTCTTGTCAGTTAGTTTCTTTAACTGTAGTGAATTAATTATTTTGACTGTAGTAAATCTTGCAGTTACTTTTTACTGGTAATGGATCGAAGAGATACTTTTTGAGGACTTACATATGAGAAAACATCATTATTCATCCTTCACAATTGACTAGTAGTCTGAATGGGAAATTCTAATTTGAGATTATTTTCCCTTACCATCTTAAAGGCATTATGACATTGCTATAGGTAACAGTGATTTGGACATAATACCCATGTGAATTTTGTATTCTGATACTTTATTGGTTACCCGTTTCCCCTCTTCACTTTCTTTCCTTTCTTTCTTTCTTTTTTTTTTTTAAGAATCAAATCGAAGTTTATTGAACAAAATTAAGGTCTTTATATCTCATAGTTCACTAATGCAAAACAAAGGCTAGGCATTGTTTTAAAATCATTCACAAACATTTAACCTTCACTCCCCCTCACACCCACTAGTAAAATGGCCCAACCAAATGTTACCAAAACAAACACTGTAAATAACACCAAGTCCCCTAAAGACCACTATCTCTTATGTAATTTCTTGGCATAGGTGATCTTCATGGCATGGGATGGTGTGATTTTTAAATCCTTGTAAAGCATCCCAGCAACTCCAGCCTGTCCGTCATTTTCAAATTCCATGAAAGCAATGCCATACCTCCAGGTACCAAATGTACTTCCTTGAAACCAGGAAAATGATTAAACAGCATGGATCACATCATCTCATTAGTCTCTTCTGAGAAACAATAAAGGAATAAAGTGTAGTGTGGAGGGTAATCAGGGATCTGAGGATTTGGTGTTGAATTTCCTTGGGTATTTGCTGCATTTGGTATTCACTGACCAGGCTTTTTGTGTGAAGTTGTAAAGAGTTCTTCAGTTTTTGTGCTTCTCTTTCCCTTCCACTTTGTCAGCAAAAGTAATACAAATTATAGATATTATAACAGAATCTCTTTTTGCATCCTGGATTTGCATTTGTTTACCATAAAATGGAAATCCTTGTAACTGTTTGAAGGCATTTGTGGGTGAGCCCAGTTCCTTAAAAATAACAAAGGCTTGCCCCCTCATCTTCACTGTCTTTAAAGCTACAATATTTACCATGTGATAAAATTGAGAAAACAGGGAATATAGGGGTCTTTTCTTCTTTTTTAATTTTGTCACTCATATTGTTGATATCAACTGTAGGATTTGGTCTGATATCCATGTTTTGGGTTACAATGTTCCAATAGCCTGAGGCCCATGCTGGTCCTGCAAAAATTGAAATCCCCTCTTCACCTTCTTAAGGCCATTAAAATCTTTATTTTATTCCAGAGATTCTAAAATCAAGTTATATTGTTACCTAATTGTGAGTCTCTTTTCATTCATTTTGTAACCTTCTTAGTGGACACTTTTCATTCTGAGATTCCACATTCTTAAGCTTGATGAGATTTCATGAAGTAGTTCTATGAAAATTTCCTCCCTTCCATTTTCTCTTTCTGTAACTCATGTTTTTGGAACTTTTGAACCCCAGACTGATCCTTTATTTGTTTATTTATTTGTTTATTATTTATTTTACTTTAAAATTTTCTTCATCTTTTGTGTTTTTGCGCTTTCTGGCGGATTTCTTCTATTTTGTCCTCTGCTCCTTGGAGTTGCACCAAATCAATCCTAATTCATGTTTTCCTTATTTCTTTCCTTGACTCAGATCATTCCTCTTGGCTGACATTCCACCTTCCTACCCCTACCTTTCTCAATTCAGCGTCCATTGTGGTGTCACATTGATCTTCCTAAAATTTAAGTCAAACTATGTCATTCAAAAAATGTGAAGGCTTCTGGTTTTATCTCATATTAGCCTTCAGAGTATTCCTTGAGTGTAGAACAGAGGACTAATTAACATTTTCCAAACATCCATAAACCAAGTTCTACTTTTTCTGTTTATCTGCTTCTCTTCTACCTCAATTCTTGATCTCTTCCCTTAAGACTTACCTCAAATATCATTTCTGTGAGAAAAAAATGAAATAATGATCTCTAGATCATCTGAACCTCCATATGCATTTCGTAAATACGTACTTTATGATACTTACCATATTCTATCCTTCAACTTAGTTATTAAAACACTTGTCTTATTCTTCTCTTTGCTTTCCTCAGTAACTCTAGTTCCTTGTCTTTGTTTTCTGCATAATGCCTAGTAAAGAATCAGTGATCAACATGTATTTATTGAATAGAACTGAAACTCAAACTATAAAGGATAGTACACTAAATATCTATTTTGTTCTGAAGCATGAGAAAAAATAAATTAATATGACTTCCAAATGAGGATAACTTATAGATCAACTATGAAACTCTATTATATATAATTATAAAATTATGATATAATTATAACATTATAAAAATAATTAAATATTTAATTTATTTAGAATTATAAAATAATAAAATTATTAAAATATAATTAGAATTATAAAAATTATAAAATTATGAGAAATTTATTATCCAAAAAATTGACCCTCTAATTATAGGATGCATAACAACTAACAGCAGACTAACAGGAACCCAAACCTGCTTTCTCCCAGGATAATGTTCAATCAGGTAAATAAAACTGCTTTGACACAGCTGAAAATGCAGAAATGGGATCTTAGCTGGGCTACGGCTTGCCCTCCCTGCTTTTGGTAGTCACATATAACACAAACCCTTCTCAGTAAATCATGTTTAAAATGCTATGAGCAACACTGCTTAGTAAAGGGTGGTAAAATAAAAGCAAAGCACAGGATCATTTTTACCCAATTTCCTTTCAAATTAATAAAAATAGATGGGAAAGTCATCTCAAACTTAATCAAAAGAAAGAAGTACAACCTCTTGTCATAAGCTTAAAAAGGTGAGGGCCACAATAAACAAAAATGTTTGGTGAGTCCCCAGGGGATCGTAAATCCACTCCAATCTCCATTAGAAGTGGCAAATCTGTAAAATCTGAGCAGTTTTTACAATATTCCAATATTTGAAGAACAACATATGGTATGATATTCTCTGGTGTAGGATTGGAGCACAATGTGTCTGTCAGAGGAAGCTATGTTGTAGTGAGAACAATTCTGATCATTCACACAAGATTTATAACATCTTAATTTTGTTTCATATATTTTCAAGAGCTTCTTATTTTGTGCAAGCATCCATCATCTCTTATGCATGTGAAGCTTAGTCACGTCAAGGGAAACAAGTTTGAATTTGTTTCCATTTCCCCTATACCTTACAAGTCCCTGATGGTTAGAAATATTAAGTATATAACTAAAGACAAAAGGATCTTTTTAACAAAACAAAATATGCAAATATATTTAAATGATCAGTTCTTCATATTTATATTTTTCAATAATATCTGTAAAACAGTAGAGTATAATGGTTTAAAAAAAGACCATTTGGAATCATATATTTGGCTTCAAATCACAACGGTTGGCCATTAATTATTAGCAAAGAAAGTTCAGGCCAGTTTAAGAGCTTCTGTAGAATTCTGTTTCAAAAGAGCAATGGCTTCCTTATAGTAATGTAAGGATGAGGTGAGATAATGTAGCAAAGTGATTAAAACTGAAAGCAGACTTCAGTAGGTGCTCAATAAATAATGGTGATTGTTATTTTCCCTGCTTAGAATTTCATTGTGGTAGATGTATACAGAAAAAACAAAAACAAAAACAAAAACCACAAAACTTCTTTTTCAACAGTAGACACATAAATAAAATTGTCTTGACTAATTTGGCATATTCAAATAAAAATTACCTTACAGTGTTGCAAAATTTTGTCCTATTAGTGTACTTTTTGTTGTGAGTTGCAGGGAGTTAGGAAATCCATTAGGAGCTATTATTGAAGTCTTCCTGAGAGATAATGAGATCTGTTTAAGGAAGAGTATTTATGTTGTTAATTGTAAATGTTTTCAATTGGTTAATTTTAGATTTTGAAACATAATACAGTTTCAGTGAGATAAACAGGAGCTGTGTTGAAGATGGATACCGTTAAAAACTTCAAGAACTCCCATCTGAAATTGTTTATAAACTGTAATATCAGCTTAACAGCAAACTGCATTTTTTAACTTGGGGATAATTTTTATATCTCAGTAATGTTTTGAACATTACATTATAATGAAGTTCTCACTGTATTACATTAAAGTCAAAGGATGAAAACTTTGAGAGCTTAGAAGTTCCACATTTTAAGCAGATGACAATATAGTTAATTTTAGAGATTTATCATTTGCTAATACCACTGAGTTCAATGCAGATTTAACATCCGTTTATGTTAAGCATGTTTCTAAAGCATCTTTTAAAATATATTTTTGTCCTCAGACATTTTCATATCTCAGATAATGAATGTTTCTAGCTTCTCTGAAGTTATCTTGTTACACTATGAAAATTTCTATTCCAAATAAATTGAAATAGATATGAAATAAAGGAGAGAATTGGGCAGAAAACCCCAAATTACTGGGCATCAATGTGGACTTTTTTTAAATTAAGATTTTATTTTTTTACTTTTTCTATCAAAATTGTGGAGAAGATGTAGAGATTTTCCATGTACACCCCACCCTCACACATGCATAGCCTGTCTCATTAGCAACATCTGGTACCAGAGTGTTACATATGTCACCGCTGCTGAACCTTCACTGACACATCATTATCACCCAAAGTCTAGAGTTTACATTATAGTTCACGCTTGCTGTTGTATATTCTGTGGAGTTAGACAAGTGGATAACAACATGCATCCATTTTTATAGTCTTTTTTCTGCTCTAAAAATACTCTCTGCTTTCTCTACTCCTCTCCCCTGGCCCTCAACCCCTGGCAACCACTGATCTTTTTACTGTTTCTATAATTTTGCCTTTTCCAGAATGTCCTGTGTTGTGCTTATACCATATGTAGCCTTTTCAGGTTGTTTTCTTTCACTGAGTAACACGCATTTAAGACTCCTCCAAGTCTTTTCATGGTCTGATAGCTCATTTCTTTTTAGCACTGTATGGGAAGGTTGGTTTTCAAAGTCAGATTTACCTTGTTAGTTTGAATGATGTTAAACGTTTTTTTAATTTTAAATAAGATATTTTAATATTTCATAAATATTTCTTAAAATGTACTGGACAGGAGAATTTATACTATAGTATAGATTTATTTTGAAAAATAATTCATGAAATGAATAAAATATGAAGAAAAAAATCAAGACTTGATGGCTTCTTCATTAATAAACTTTTAGATGACTGATGTCTTCTAAATTATGGTAAATTATTTTAAAATCCCTTAACTGAAAATGTTAATTTTTAAAGCTTATATATGTGTATTTATATAATATTTAAAATTAATATATAATATATTTATATATGTATAAATATATATATATGTGTGTGTGTGTGTATATATATATATATGTATTTGATGGAGAGAGAGACAGAGAATGTGATCAAGGGGAGGAGCAGAGGGAGAGGGAGAAGCAGACTCCGTCCTGGATGCATAGTCCAATGCAGGGCTTGATCTCACCACCTTGAGACCATGACCCCAGCCAAAATCTAGAGTCTGACACCTAACTAAATGAGCCATCCAGGTGTCCCTGAAAATGTTAATTTTTAAAAAACAGTTACACTAAAATGTTTTCTTTTGCCACGTAATCATTACTTTTGGAGGAGAGAAACTAACATTTATTTTTTATTTTTTCTTGATAATCATGGGTATAAGTACATTGCAACTTAAACACTAGCAGAAGAGTCACCCTAGGGAAGAAGAAGTATCAACCAAATAGACAAAATGGCTATCTTGAGCCTTTTAAAACAATCCTATATTTCAGATCATTGTTCATGTGAGTGAAGGGTGGCAGAACACGCCATCCTCAAAATATGTCTCTTTGGCATGAGGATTATTTTGAGTTGATTATTTTGAGAAAGGATTCACAAAAGAATCTCTGAGAGGGGCACCTGGGTGGCTCAGTGGGTTAAGCCACTGCCTTCGGCTCAGGTCGTGATCTCGGGGTCCTGGGATCGAGTCCCACATCGGGCTCTCTGCTCGGCAGGAAGCCTGCTTCCCTCTCTCTCTGCCTCTCCGTCTACTTGTGATCTCTCTCTGTCAAATAAATAAATAAATAAATAACATCTTTAAAAAAAAAAAAAAAAGAATCTCTGAGAATAGAGTAGAAATTATTCGTAAGGGAAATTTCCATTTGTAAAGGAAATCTCCATTAGTAAGGATGTCTCCCTCTCTGTATCAGGCAGAAAAGAATGACTAAATCACAAGAAATTCTTATCGGTGGAGAAGACACCAACTTGAAATTTGCATAATGAACCTTACTTTTGTTTGCCATGCCTTTCCTGTTTACCTCCCACAACTGGTCTCCCCCACACTCTTCTTTCTTTTGTTGAGGACAGTATTTAAGGCTGAATTCTACGATGCCTCTGACCATTTTCATTTTCTCTTGAGTATTTACCATGAATACATGAAATATACATATTAATAAAATTCTGTTTGTTTTTCTCTTGTCAATCTGTCTTATGTTACAAGGCTCCCAGTTGAGAAATTAAAGGGGTAGAGGGAAATTATTTTTCCTCTACTACAGTTTAACAACTTTCATTGAAATCATTTTGAAATGAACTATTGTCCAACCAAATAAATAAAAAGAAATATCTTCTGTAAATCAATGACATGGTTTTGTAAAAAAATAAAGAATGGACTACATATAAATATTTGATCCTATTACATATTGCTAGGGAAAATATCTTCTTATTTTAAAACTAACATAATTATCATTAACAGATAGTTTTCAAAACCCAAAATAATTTATGTCTCATTACTTCATGTGACAAGTCAATTAATTTCGTTTTCAAGGTGAGAGTATGATATTTGAAGCTAGTTCACCTTGGTGGGTATGGTAGAAATCATATTTCTGAGCATCAGATAAACTGAGAGTCTTTTGAAATTTTTGAGTGTCTCTGGATTACTGACCACTCCTGTTTTGAAAGCTTCTCAGGGAAAAATAATTTTGGCCATTACTTTATGAAATAAAATGCTGGGAATTTAAGACTGTATTTATTCAAGTGTTGAAACAAGTCCAAAGTTATTTCCTAAAGAAAAGTCTATATTTGAGTGTAGTCACCTGTGGCAGAAGTGCTACATCAGTATTCTCTGCCCCCTTCATTCCAATAAGAACTTCAATTTCTAAGTGGGTATTTTGCCCACCAGCTGAAATATTTTATTTCTCAGGATCACTTGAGGATAAATATAGCCAATGACCAAGTTTTGGCAGAGATGTAATTGGAAGCATTATGTGCAACTTCTAAAATATCTAATTCTTAGATCTCTTTTTCCTTCTTATTGACTAAAATGCAACATTTATACTTGAAAAATGAGCACTTATCTTGAACCATGAGACAGTACACTAAAGGTGCTTAGAACAGAAGGAGCTGGGCGCCTGGGTGGCTCAGTGGGTTAAAGCCTCTGCTTTCGGCTCAGGTCATGGTCTCAGGGTCCTGGGATCGAGCCCCGCATCGGGCTCTCTGCTCAGCAGAGAGCCTGCTTCCTCCTTTCTCTCTCTCTGCCTGCCTCTCTGCCTACTTGTGATCTGTCTGTCAAATAAATAAAAAAAATCTTAAAAAAAAAAAAAAAAAAAAAAAAAGAACAGAAGGAGCTCAGGACCCTGATGAACAAGACTAATGAACTGTCTAGTAGGCATTTCCTTTATCTAGGGGAGAAATAAACTACTAGCTTATTTTAGTAACTGTTAGTTGTTGTCTCTGCATGCGGTGAACTTAACACTTATTAAGACTATACTATTTCTGCTCTAGATTTCTACTGAGACTAGAGGAAAAAAAAGTCTCTGCTAGTGTATGTATGTATATGAAAACTATAAAACTTAATGAAAGATAAAAAAGGCTTACATTAAAAAGGCCTATACAGACTTCTTTATCTGCAAATGTTTTAATAGATATTTTTAAACCTGACTGCTTCCTTCCTCCAGCTATCTTCTAACTGATGCCTGGCATAATAAACCCAACTGAATCTTTCAGATTAATATTCCACTAGTATTTGTCAAGTGCCCATTATGCATTAGGCACATTCTGATTGTTTAATCATACGTATTCCTCACAATGACCCTGCAGGATATGTGGTATTTTTACAATTTTACCATGAATAAGAAGCTCAAAAGGAATATAATGCATTTTAAATGTTCCTGCTGGTGAGCGGTGGAGTTCCTTGGATCAGGTTGGAATGCGTTTCCTCGACAACACTCAGAAAATGGGTCATTCAGCTTTCCTTGAGCTTTTAGAAATGTGAACATGAATATCTGAGGCAAATCATTTCATTTCTGGAGACCATTTTCTTGAAAAAGTCTTCTATATATTTTATTATAGCAAATCAATCTGTAAATTCCAACCACAAACTTATTTTACTCTCTGGGATCATATAAAGCACATAATCCCAGCTTCTAACTAAATCATTTCAAATATGTGAGGGCAATTACCATGTCCCCTTGTAAACTTTTCTGCTTGAGTGTAATACCTTTAGTGTTTCACCATCCAGCATGTCACATGGCTTGAGTTGCTCACATTTCTAGTTTTGATGATATAGACATATTAGTTTCATGGTTGTTAGCTAGATTGTTTATTTGATTAGTTAACATTTAACTTCTTATAAGTATGATATTTATGTATGAACTCTCCATTAATGAAAATATAATTAGATTTAACCCAAAAGAAGAGCAAAGAAAATAAATAGAACTCTTTGTAAAAAGTGGTTTAATGTCCACTGTCATGTTAAATACAACACTTGGGAAAGTAATATATCTGTCAATAATTTTATTTCTAAGGCTAGACCTATAATTATAATCTGAGTATAATAGAACATTGACTGAGTGAACCTGTTATTCTAAGACTTGATACCTACTTGAAGCTCTGCTTGGTTACCTTCCACTTGCCAAGTATCTTTGCTCAAAATGACCAGTATAAAGTAATTTACTTCCCCACTGCAGACCAACTCTGTGCTGTTGTGCTATATTACATGAACTTGGGTTTCAGTGCATTCTTTCCTCACAGTATTTTAGGTTCCCTCAACTCTTTCTGTGGTTTGGTGTATCTAGATCTCCCATCCAAGTACATACCAGGCCTAACCCTGCTTAGCTTCTGAGATCAGATGAGATTGGGCGCATTCAGGGTGGTATGGCCATAGACTGATTTGGCATTTATGGGAGCCACTAACTGTCTCCAGTCCTCTATGTAACCAAGTACAACATAGGTAAATACATAAATAAATAAAAACATAAAGGACTATCTGATGACACTCTGCTGAACAGCTGTGTCAGTCCCGCCTTGCACATTTAAGCTGGAATCCATCTGACGACTTCATCTCACGGATCACCAACATGCATCTCATCCATATATCAAACACAGCTCAGGATCAGCTTCTTCTACGAGACTATCCCTCTTCTTGCTCTGGATTCCAATAACAACTTCCAGCTCTGGATTCTATAACTTGGTACTTAGAACCATGTAACAGTCTGTAGTTTACGATACTCAGTTTTGTATGATTATCTGTTTCTTATTTTATTGAGTAGCTAGACCCGGACATTTGGGAATGTTTCTGGACTCATCATGCTCCCTGTCATCCTTAGCTTCCTCTTTTCTCTCCTCAGACATTCACTAAGCCCTGTGAAGATTCTACCTCTCTCTACTCTGATGTGCATGTCCTTCATTTGTGTCTTTTTATTTCCATGGTGTCCTTGTTTTCATTGCCCTTTCTCATGTGTTTACTTGGCAAGCTGCCAGAAAAGTTAAATTTCTAAAACAAAAATCTGATCACATCTCTTCTCTACTTGAAGTCTTGCATAGATGTTCCTATCTGTTACCACAAACATTCAAATACCTGTTATTCCAATGCTCATTTGGAATGAGCTCACAGTACCTATGTACGCTGACCTCTTCTCTAGCTTTCTGCCTACATTCCCTGCTCCAGTACCCCTACTGGAATGGAAGAAGTATTTGGAAGGCAGAATCATTAAAGGGGATGTATAAAATATATTACATTTTTATCTCATTTAATCTTTGCTCAACATTAAGAGGGAAATATGATCATTATTCCCATTTTAAAAGGAAAAAAAAATACAGAGGCTTTCAGAAACCACATAGCAGTCCAAGGTGACACAAAGAATAAGTGGATTAGACTGGAATGGAAGTCAAATCTTTTTTCTCTTAAACTTATACTTTGGGGCACCTAGGTGGCTCAGTGGTTTAAGGCTCTGCCTTCAGCTCAGGTCATGATCTCGGGGTCCTGGGATCGAGCCCTGCATCAGGCTCTCTGGTCAGCAGGGAGCCTTCTTCCCCCTCTGTCTCTGGCTACTTGTGATCCCTCTGTCTATGTCAATTAAGTAAATAAAATCTTTAAAAAAGAACTTACACTTTTATTCCCTCAGCCTTTGTGTTTTCCATGGACTGCTCTCTTTACTCAGAATTACTTCTTCTCTACATCTTATCTGTCTAATCAACTACCCAGCTCAGTTAAAATATCATCTTCTTGTAAAGCTTTCCCAAGAAGCTCTCCTTCCTACTTTAGCAGAGTTGAGGGCACACAACTTCAGGCTCTAAAATACCCTACAATTATGTACTATATGCTGGCTAATTGAACATAATAATTTAAAAAAAATTATATTAAAGGAAAAAAATTAAAGAACTAAAAAAATACCTTATATGTATCTTCTGTAAACTGTATTTTACTGTGTTATAATTATTTACCCAGTCTTCTGGTCTTCCTCACTGGATTTAATGGATGTTGCATCTCCCTGTATTGTTTGGTTTTCTTCACAAACTTTGCCAATATGTGCACCCAGAAACAGTGTGTAGTTTATTCACTAAGTTATATAATTTTACTTAGAAGTAGTCTAAGAATCTAGAAGTGGTATGCATAAATTCTACTCAGTCAGATGGACTTTTAACATTAAACATGGCTCCAAGCAGTGATTTTCATTTCTGAAGTTGAACTCTCTCCTTGGAGGAGATAGGAGGATATCAGAATATTAGCAATCGGGGTGCCTGGGTGGCTCAGTGGGTTACGTCTCTGTCTTCGGCTCAGGTCATGATCTCAGGGTCCTGGGATCGAGTCCCTCTTTGGGCTCTCTGCTTGGCAGGGAGCCTGCTTCCTCCTTTCTCTCTCTGCCTGCCTCTCTGCCTACTTGTGATATCTCTCTGTTAAATAAATAAATAAAATCTTTAAGAAAAAAGAATATTAGCAATATGTGCAGCTTGGACAATTTATTAGTATGACAGGTATTTGGGAAAAGTACTACTTTCTGAAGACTAGTAATATAAATGATAAACATATAGTTTCAAGCTGGGGAGGGTCTGATATGTTGACGTATAATATAGTTCTCAACCTATGTATATTATAATTGTATTAAACATACTGAAAGGGGCATGGCTGCGGAAAAGTAAGAAAGAGAAGCATAAAGCTCAGATCCTTTTTAGTCCCACAAAACAGGACTGATTAACAAAATCACCAACTATTCCTATGAAAAAAGGACACCAAGAATATCAAGAATCTGGTCCTAAAGAAAAAAGTTAATTTGATAATATGATATTTTGATTGAATTAAATAATTCCACTTGCCCTGACCTATATACTGACCCGAATGTAATGAATTTGGAGTTTATTATTCAGGAAACATCCATAGAAACAAATCTTAACATAGCAGTTTAAAAAAAAAATTTCCAGCAATTTGGGGGAAATATGTTATCTTTCACCCTCTTCAAGGGAAACCGGTATATGTAAATGAGTAGGAAAGATCCTTTTGTTAGCTCACCAATCAAGATTTCCCACGTGATCTTTAAAATGCTTTCAAACATATTCTAGTGTTGTTTTACAGTTTGATCAAGGAAGCCAACATCTGTACTAGTATAATCATTTCCTCCCATTTTACCAGAGGATAAGCTCAATGTATGTTCTTTGGGGATGGCATCTTTTGATTTTATTCTTTCTGAAAACCAGTACATTAAAAAAAAGAAAAAAAAATCTTTCTAAAACTTGAAACTTTCAGACTATGCAAAAGCCACCCTGAGTCTGGGTTGAGATTTACTTTTATAACACTGGTTATTAGATGTCTTAGCATACTACATTTTCCTTCTGGTTTTAAAGGCACACTGTGAATATGATGAACCATGGGCTATGGACATATTAAAGCTCTTTTAGATAAATACCACTCCAATTCTTTTTCTGAATTGGCTTTTCACAACATCCTTTGTTTGATTATTTTTGTTCTTATGTATCTTCCCTTCCTAGAGCATACTTCACAAAGTTTTATGCAGTATCTCCTAATACCTGTAAGGGTCACATTTATATTTTCCTTAGTATTCCCCACAGCTTCATATTTATAGATAAGCCCTTCATAATGCAGTTTATATGATGATGGGGAGGACAGATGTGACCCTGGATTCTGTTTTTGTCCAGTCTCTAAATTCTAGGATGCATTGTCTATAGAAATATTCATTTCCCCTCCAACTACTCAAACCAAGGGTAATGATTAGCTGAAAGGAATTTCCACCATTGTAAATTATAGTTTTACCTAACCAGTGACATCACATAACAAGATAAATTATAAATTTAGAAAATCATTATTTGGTAAATGAATGCTTGTCAGTTGCTCTGATGGCAAATTAATCTTCGAGCAGAGGAAAGCTTAAAGGAACAGGCAGTAGAACCATTGTTCCCACTGTTGTACAGAGTCTCTTCCCTCTCAAATAGCTGATGCTGACCATCAAGGTGTTTTGTTTGGTATAGTGTTTGAAAATATCCTGATCCTGGGAAAAACATGCACATTTTGGAAGCTGCTGAAAATCAGAAGTGAGCAGCAATTTTTTGTTACTGTTGTTTAGAAATTCCAACTTTATTTTATTATATTATTTTTAAAGATTTTATTTCTTTATTTGAGAGATGGAAACAAAGAGAAAGAGAGCATGAGCTGGGGAGAGCAGTGGGAGAGACAAGCAGGCTCCTCTCAGAGCAGAGAAACCTATATGGAGTTCATTCCCTGGACCCAAGATCATGACCCAAAAGGATGGTAGATGCCTAACCGACTGAGGCACCCAGGCACACCTAGAAATTCCAATTTTAATAAGAGTAAGATATACACATGGTATGAGCTTTTTATAATTAACTGGAATAAGAAACTGATTTAATCCATACTTTCAGTATGTAGAAATACAGAACATGCCAAAATCTACCAGAGGCTGTTTAGAACAGAACACACTTAGGAGCAAGGGAATAAATGTCAGTTACTTTTCATCAGTATCAGGTAACTGCCTGTACTAGACATGGCAGTCAATATCTGTGGTGTCCAGTAGGCCCCCTTGGTTGTCTTGCCCCAGCTCCCGGTTCAGACAGACTGCTTATGTTATTCTTTGATCAAGGATCACTATTAATTAACCTGATATGATGCATTAGGACCCTGCTCTAAAATAGTTTAGTATAATAATTCTGTCCATCAGAAGTTCTGATCACTGAAATAATAATAAGTAATTCTGATCTCTAAAATTGTAGTAATTTACTAAACAAACAGAATGCATTCTTCCATAATTCCAACTAGAGAATTCAAGATGGATTGGCCTGTTTGGGAACAAGGACTGAAACTTCAGATAGAAGACAGATGCACACTTAGAACAAGTGGTTTGAACAAATATTCTCATTTGTCATCTTAGACTGAAAGATAAGTGCCAGATTACAAATGCTTGTCTGGTCTGCACTGTTTTACAATTATTATCCGGAAGTGTTCTTCTCTCTTGATAGTCATAAATTACTTAGATCTCTCTTTTTAACTTCTTGACATGCATTTCCCCTGAGTTCCAATCACTTGGGTTGCTGTTGTGCCACCTGCATGGACGAGGACAATTTCCTTAGCGTTTCTGAGCCTCTACAGAATGGAAGTCATGCCATCTCCTGTGAAGCATTTTTGTGAGGATTAGAGATAGTATATGTAACAACATTACTCTGCTTTGTAGAGGCAGTGACACATATGAGAAACAAAAGCATTCATAACGGGTAACTTGAAAGAAAATTTCTGACCCTAGAAGATCGGTGGTAATAATTTTTGCCTATATTCTTCTCCTTTGAAATCTATGACTCAGTCACCTTTTCCCAAATGTTCTTGTATTAAATAGCTATTGCGGCATAATAAACAACTATAAAATCCTCTGTGGTATATGGAACAAAATATTTATTTCCCACTCACCAGTCTGCAGGTTCGCTAAGGTTCAACAGATCTGGCTGGGTCTCGACTGCTTGGCATTTGGGCTATGCAATAGATTTAGGTCTGCTCCAAATGTCTCTCAAAATTCTGGGACCAGCAAGCATCTGGGGCATATATATATTTTTTTTTTACAGGGATGGCAAAAATGCAAGGATACAGGCTCAAACATGCAAGGTCATTTTGATTTTGCTAATATTTTATAGGCTGAAACAACTGTCATGGCCCAATCTTAAGGCAAGAAACAAAGGAGTATGAGGCATGGTGGGTAGGTGAAGTCAGTATTCTCTTCATAGTGATCTAGTTTACTGTAGTTGTCATCTGATCTAGGGATGAATTTAAAAGTTTTCCAATATGTTATTTTTAAATATGCATTATATATAAAATACATATATAATAGGTACTTATATACATTGTAATACACATATACATATATAACAATATATCTATCAATCTATCTATTTATCTATATAAAACACACTGAGCAGTTAATGAAATACTTTTTAACTCCAAGTTATCAACATCTCTGAGGATAGGTCAATGGATGGGGAAAACTTGATGAAGAGAAAGTTCAGCATGTATGATGACCCCCCACTTCAAATTCTGTCTTGGTCCTGAAATTATAGAGGTTGCAATAATATAACTCTGCATGTTTTTAGAGCTCTGGGTGTAATGCTCCTAGTTTTGCCTGGAGAAAGCTTACAGGAGTTTTATCTGATTGAGGGATTTCAAATTATATTCATAACTTCCTTGGTTTTGCTGATATTTCTGTTATCAGTATCATATATATGCTTTATATATTGTATGTATTATACATACATGTTATATATATATATATATATTCAGTCTGAGTAATAAGAATTGGTATAAAATAATTTAAGGTATTACTAGAAAAACCATAATATGCAATATTAACATAATATTTAATTCAAATTTATGACTTTCATATTCCATTATTAATATTTTTTTGTCATCCCAGTTAAAGAACATTTTTGAAAGAATAATATTTCAGGGTAGAAAAGGCAAAATATACTGAGAATTAAAACCATTTTTTGACCTAACTGTTGGTAAAAATCATCATGTAAGTCTATTTTTTCTTAAAGCTGTCATTTTGTGAAATACACAATTAGTACTGAAGGTGGTTGAAATTAAAGCAAACAAAATAGCAAAGTGAAATGACATTATTTTAGGAACTCATATTTCAATGAAAATAGTAAATATAGTAAAAGCAAATAAATCTGGCAGGATTTATTTTCTTCAAATAGAGTATTTCAAAACCAGCGAGAAGATTCTTATAGGAAAAAGAAAAGAGCAGATGAACTTGTTTACATATTTACTTCTTTATGTACTATTTTGAAAGACTTGGTAAGGAAATAAAGTTTATGATATTAAAAACTGAGGATAGTCTGAAAATAACTCATTATTTTATTCCATTGAAAAGCAGAGTACTACTTTGAAATGTACTCCATTCTTTTCTGGACATGAATACAATCTGTAAAATCATAGTTATGTTTGGAAGAGGAATGTTTTTTCAAACTCTCTGAGGTTTCAGTGTAAAAGAGAAATCAGAACCTAAGCTTCTTCAGAAGTTTTGTCTATTCATTAAAATGAAAAACTGTAAAAAAAAAAAAAAAAAAAAATGAAAAACTGTGACAAGGATCTAGCCTGAATCAGATAGGTCAAGGAACTATAACTCTAATCAAGAAAACCATAAACATTTTATATTACTGGCCATTTGACTAAAGCTTCACAGCAGATAAAGGAAACACAGTGCTTCTAGAGATAAAAAGTAAATCATTCACACATGGAATATTATCTATTTCTTATTTTGTCTTTGTTGTGATTTATCTCTTATAATTTCAGCAAATGAAGTAAAAAATACAACATAAAACTGGCTTTCTAAAGAATTTTCTCAGAAACTCCTATGTTGAGAGCCATGTATGAGTTATTGTTATGACATTTTAAGTTTTCACTAAGATAAATAAAGGATGCCAGAAAATAGTCCAAGCAATGTTATTACATGCTGTTATAAATATTCACTATTAAATATGAATATATATTCACGTTTACATTATATATGTGTGTGCATGCATGTAATTTTAATACATGCTTTCAAAACAAAATTCTTAAAATAATGCTATCAACCTGTTTAAGTGAAATAGTACCTCAATAAGGTAAAGACACCCTATTAAGGTACCACTGCAAAACAAATTTTTTTTCTTAAAGATTTTATTTATTTGACAGAGAGAGATCACAAGTAGGCAGAGGGGCAGGCAAAGAGGGAGAGTGGAGGAAGCAGTTTCCCTGCCGAGCAGAGAGCCTGATGCGGGGCTCGATTCCAGGACTCTGAGATCATGACCTGAGCTGAAGGCAGAGGCTTAACCCACTGAGCCACCCAGGCGCCCCTGCAAAACAAATTTTTAAGCATTTTTTTATTTCCTGATACTCTAGAGACTCAAACATAGTCTAATTTGAAATGATACAATGTTATAATGATAATGCCAGGAATTAAGATGCGTGGCCAAAACGTTAAACTTTGGACGAATCACTGAAATGATTCCAGCTTTACTTATCCCCCTTCATAACTAATCCATTTACAAGTAAAAGCAGTTTCGATAGTGGACGGTGAGTAAACTGAGAGATCATTTTCCCCATACAGCCCCTCTTTGTCTCTCTTTACGTTACAATCTATAGAATCTATAATGATTTGTGTATTTACTTGATGCTGTTTTTCTTTCCCAGCTGTGTCTGTGTTCCTAACATCAGACACAAGGTTGACGGTCAAGAAATATTTGTGGCAGCAACATCTTCCTAGGAACATAGCCAAAGGCAAGGGAAGCAAGGGCAAAAATGAACTATTGGGATTTTATCAAGATCAAAAGCTTTTGCACAGCAAAGGAAACAGTTAACAAAACCAAAAGACAACTGACAGAATGGGAGAAGATATTTGCAAATGACATATCAGATAAAGGGCTAGTGTCCAAAATCTATAAAGAACTTAGCAAACTCAACACCCAAAGAACAAATAATCCAAACAAGAAATGGGCAGAGGACATGAACAGACATTTCTGCAAAGAAGACATCCAGATGGCCAACAGACACATGAAAAAGTGCTCCATATCACTCGGCATCAGGGAAATACAAATCAAAACCACAATGAGATACCACCTCACACCAGTCAGAATGGCTAAAATTAACAAGTCAGGAAATGACAGATGCTGGCGAGGATGCGGAGAAAGGGGAACCCTCCTACACTGTTGGTGGGAATGCAAGCTGGTGCAACCACTCTGGAAAACAGCATGGAGGTTCCTCAAATGTTGAAAATAGAACTACCCTATGACCCAGCAATTGCACTGCTGGGTATTTACCCTAAAGATACAAACGTAGTGATCCGAAGGGGCACGTGCACCCGAATGTTTATAGCCGCAATGTCTACAATAGCCAAATTATGGAAAGAACCTAGATGTCCATCAATAGACGAATGGATAAAGAAGATGTGGTATATATACACAATGGAATACTATGCAGCCATCAAAAGAAATGAAATCTTGCCATTTGCGACGACGTGGTTGGAACAAGAGGGTATCATGCTTAGCGAAATAAGTCAGTCGGAGAAAGACAACTATCATACGATCTCCCTGATATGAGGGAGAGGAGATGCAACATGGGGGGTTAAGGGGGTAGGGGAAGAGTAAATGAAACAAGATGGGATTGGGAGGGAGACAAACCATAAGTGACTCTCAATCTCACAAAACAAACTGAGGGTTGATGGGAGGGGGTTGGGAGAGGGGGGGTGGGGTTATGGACATTGGGGAAGGTATGTGCTATGGTGAGTGCTGTGAAGTGTGTAAACCTGGCGATTCACAGACCTGTACCCCTGGGGATAAAAATATATTATATGTTTATAAAAAATAAAATAAAAAAAAAAAAGAAATATTTGTGGGATGACTAGGAATTCCCAAAGCGAAACTGTCAAATTGTCAAAGTCTTTCTCACCCTGTGTTCTGCTCAGGATATTATACCACCTCTTACTTTCTATTTAGCAGGAAATCTTTCCCTATTCTAAAAATTGCATTCCTTGCTTCCATTTCTACATTTCCCAATCACTCCTGCACATGCAAAAACACAGGTTTCTTTGTTTCCTTTCTTTCTTCACTCTCCTGAAACTGCTCCCTGAAGAACCTTTCATCTCCAAGCCTCTTGGCCCTCATCCCTTTCGGTCAGGACTTGCAAATGGCCTTTCAATATTAGTTAAGGAAGTCTCACTGCTGTGACCAAGCAACCCTGCAATTACAGTGGCAGTTAAGCACTGTGGAAGTTTAATTCTCACTCCTGTCATAGATCCATGGGGACCCAGCAGGGGTTTGGGATTGGTGGGGTCAGCTCTATACTTTCATGCCAGGGCCCTGTGTGAGAGCAGCTCTGCTGTCTTCAATATTTACCATCTTCAACAAGTTGCCTAGATTGCTCTAAGACTTGCCGTTCATTTGGGCAAACATAGAGAAACACAGGTGGCAGGTTTTATGACCCAGGTGTGGAAGTCGTGTATACCAATTTGCTCAAATTCCATTATCTAGAATTCAGTTTTATGGTTACATTTAACTGCAAGGCAGGGAGAGGAAATGTGGGCTCATGAAGAAGAAACA
Source organism: Enhydra lutris kenyoni (assembly GCF_002288905.1). Taxonomy (NCBI): domain Eukaryota; kingdom Metazoa; phylum Chordata; class Mammalia; order Carnivora; family Mustelidae; genus Enhydra; species Enhydra lutris. The sequence continues at coordinate 23,539,354 of NW_019154092.1, forward strand.
TGGGTTTGGAGATGCAGCTCCAAGTTTCTGCCATGCCTTGAAAAATCTCTTTTTGCTTGCCTTCCATACCATTTGGCTTTTCTGCTTAGTTTTACAATCTCTCCCTTATACACAGGATGCCTTAGATTATATCAACAGAACACTATGTTTTCTCAATGAATTTGTTCCATTCTATGGCTTCAAACAAGTCATCTATGACATCTTGTTTCTTGCACTGATTGATCTCTTAGGATCTAGAATCCTGTTTCCATTGCTGGCTCCATATCCTCATCATTGCTAGACTGGGGGCTCCTGAAGTCTAGAAAAATGAAGTACACACCCATCACCTTCTCCTCCAATATTTTGTTTTTATTTAAGCTTGGAACAGAAGAATTACATTACTTTTTCTGCCTCACTTCTATATTTTATCTACTTCCACCATGTCTTTTATCACTGCCAACAAACAGACAGGAATTACCTTTGACTGCAATTTTCTAATGATCTTTTAACTGGTATGACTTCATCCAATCTCTTTTTGTTCTGATATGCTTTATTTTTTTTTTTCCCCAGGAGGTAGCAAGAACAATATTTTATTAGTTGAATAAGTCAGTTTACATTCCATATATATATATATTTTTAAATTATTTATTTATTTTCAGTGTAACAGAATTCATTGTTTATGCACCACACCCAGTGCTCCATGCAATATGTGCCCTCCGTAATGCTCACCACCTGACTCCCACAACCTCCCACCCCTCGCCCCTTCAAAACCCTCAAAACAGTTAGTAATGTTGTTATTTATTATTATAATTATTTATTTCGAAGCTTCCCCAAATCTTCTTCACTCACCACTGTTACTCTTCCTCGTCTTAAAATGATAGGTTTACCTGCATCCTGAGAGGTAGGTAAATAAACCTTATTTACTGCTGTAAGCATTGTCTTTAAAGATTAAAGATTTGTTGATGTCCCCCTTTTACCAGAAAACTCAATTACACACAATAAAATTAAAAGTTGGGGTGCCTTGGTGGCTCAGTGGGTTAAAGCCTCTGCCTTTGGCTCAGGTCATGATCTCAGGGTCCTGGGATAAAGCCCTGCATTGGGCTGTCTGCTCGCAGGGAGCCTGCTTCCCCTTCTCTCTCTGCCTGCCTCTCTGCCTACTAGTGATCTCTCTCTATCAAATAAATAAATTAAATCTTTTTTAAAAAATTAAAAGTTTAAACTCCTCAATCTTGTGGCCATGCTTCCTTATCTACCTCTCAGGATGCAGGTAAACCTATCATTTTAAGACAAGGAAGAGTAACAGTGGTGAGTGAAGAAGATTTGGGGAAGCTTCGAAATAAATAATTATAATAATAAATAACAACATTACTAACTGTTGGCATCAGTAGAAAACTTACTATGTGTCAAACACTATACTAAGGGCTTTGCATGAAATAGCTCATTTATCTTCTCTACAATCTTAAAAATAGTCAAAGTCATTCTTTCAAATGCACAGATACAGAGGTTACCACTTGTCCAAATTTATGCTTTTAGGAAGTGTTAAAGTCATTTTGTAATTTTGTCTCCAGGAGGAAAAGATAAGCAGGTAGAACCACTATGTGATTGCAAGCCTGTCTAACACTGGGAGAACCACACTAGTGATTACTTTGCTGTTCTCTCTTTCCATTCAACTTTACTCAGTGGAAGTTGGAGCTGGAAAGTGAATCCTAGAATGGGAGGAGGAGAGAAAAAGGAAATGAATGAATCATTTAAACACTCCTTTTAAAAAAGGATTTATTTATTTGTTTGAGAAAGAGAGAGAGTGATTGGGGAGAGGAGCAGAAGGAGAGAGACAAGCAGACTCCTCTCTGAATGTGGAACCCACAAGGCTAAGATCATGACCCTGAGACCATGACCTGAGCCAAAACCAAGAGTCAGCAGCTTAACAGAGTGAGTCACCCAGGCATCTCTAAATACTCCTGATAGCCGGGGTGCCTGGGTGGCTCGGTGGGTTAAAGCCTCTGCCTTCAGCTCGGGTCATGATCTCAGGGTCCTGGGATCGAGCCCTGCATTGGGCTCTCTGCTCAGCGGGAGCCTGCTTCTCCCTCTCTCTCTCTCTGCCTGCCTTTCTGCCTGCTTGTGATCTCTGTCTGTCAAATAAATAAAATCTTAAAAAAAAAAAATACTCCTGATAGCTGAGTGTATTTGTGTATTTGAAGCCAGGAGGTAGATTGAAGCAAGACTACATAGGTGAACACTCAAAGTGAAAAGGAAATAAATTTGTTGGAGATGCATTATTTGGAGAATTAACATGGTCATGATGTGAAGATGGAATTAAATGGGTAGAGACAGGAAGAAGGAAAACAAGCTACTATAAATCCAAAGGAAAAGGTAATCACTATTTCAATCAGTGTCAATTTATATGTGATTATTATGTCAATTTTCCTGTGAAATAGATACTTCCTGGGTCTCTGAGTAGCTGGCCCCTTTCTGATAGCAAGCTGTTGTCTGGTTTTTACATCATGATCTTCAGAACCAGACACCACCACTTTTGTGCCATCTACATAGTTTATTGCTTCTATGTTTCTATCTCAAAGTTTTCCTTAGGACATTGAATCTTAGAATGATCCCCCTTTTGAAAAACAAATCTTGGTAAAAATTATTAATATTTTTCATTTGGATCCAAATGAAAAAGACACAGAGTTATATAAATGGTAACATTATTAAAATTTATCATGCTGTGTCTTCACTGAAATTTCCAATCTGATAAGAATAATTACATATTTGTTTACATCAGAATCTGTCCATCGATTTCCAAGTCCATGAAAATATAAATTAATCATGATTTCCATGTAGTTTGGATGAATAAATTTTTTCTTAATCAAATGTGTGGGGGCCCTGGTGCAGCTGGCTGGCTCATTCAGCAGAACGTGTGACTTAATCTCATGGCCTTGAGTTCAAGCCTCACAGTAAGCATGGAACCTACTTAAAAAAAATACATTAAAACCTTTTTTTAAAAATGCCTGGGGCCTTTATTTTGATATGATGTTCTTACATGTCTTCTAATTACTTCTGTCCTCATTCTTTTCTTAAATTACATTAAAAAGTGGTGTTTGGAGTGGCACTTGTGGTAGTGACATGAGGGGCAGGAGCTGTGGATAGATTGTTCTGAAACAGTTGTCTCCACGGTGGAGAGGAGAGGGTGGGGAAGAAAACACCACATATGGATATCTCAGTAGTGGAATGCTCCAGTTGGTCCATTAGCGCGCATGCCATGTCGGGATCAGCCTCTTTAATGTTGCCTGTCATTTAGAACTTTCAGGGATGCCCTTCAATGTGGGAAGACAGGCAGAGCATTTTAAGTGCTGAGATACATCTTCAGACAAGACAAATACCGTGAGCAAGTCTGATTTACGTCTTTGTTCCTCTTTCGAGGTTCTGCCCCACCTCTCCCTCTTCTTGATTTCACAGGTCACTGTTCTGACCGCTTCCATTGTCCTGCTCTCCACTTCATCTGTGACCTTGATAAATCTAGTGTTTACTACCATTCCCAGTCGGTTCTCTACTAAGCCCTTTATAGGTATCATTTTATTTAATCCTCACAACAATCCAGAGAGGTGGATAATATTATCCCTGAGGAAACTGGAGTTCGGGAAGGCTGAAGGATTTGTTCAAAATCATACTGTCTTCCGGTGACAAAGTTGATACTCCTAACCATTTGGTCTGACCCAAAGCTTGGGGGTACATTTAAAACCAAACAAGATTTAAGAATCTTCGATAAACTTGCCCAGAAATCAAGATAGAACATAGTTTAAAGAAAGAAAAATAGGCTGAGACAAGTTACAGTTTGTGATATTTCCTTAGAGACATAGTCAGCTGACTAGGACCATGCTGGTAGAAACTGTGAAGCTAGCAAAGTTTATCTTCAGCTTTTATACTGCTTTTCATTGTCGAATCAACTTGTGCTCCTGTGACAGCTGGTGACCTAATGCTGCCCCCATGTTTCCCCTGTCATGACAAGTACTGTTACATAAACTCATTTTTCCTGAAGTGTCAGTGACGTGAGGTTTTATCCCTGCCAGAGAAATTAGCATTTTTAAGAGGGGTTATTAAAAAATCATAGATGTTAACTTAAATGAACTACTTCCAAGGGCAGGGGGATGGTTAGACTGTGGCTGATAGGTGAAAGATTCATCTTAGGTCTGGGCCATTCTTTGTGGCTTTCAAGTCACACCCTTGATGAGATGAGGCGTTGTACTGGCAGGACTGTGGCTGAGGCTGCAGATGCTCTCCTTCTCATTGTTGACTTGTGGAGAACACACTTCCTGGTCATGTTGTTTTTTTGTTGCCTTTGACCATCATCAGTATGATTCAATACACAGATTGCTCTTAAGTTTCATGTAAGTCACAGAAATACTCATTGGGTAGTGCATACATTGAATGGAAAAGTACTGAATCCACTCGTTTAGGAAATATTCTAATGAAGATTCATAAGGAAAAGAAATGGTATCCAAATGAATATTTGGCTGTGGTTTAACTTTATAAAATGTACTGCCCACAGCTTCTTGAGGTTTTATAGATGGAATCATTTTTATAAAACCAAAATAGCATACTACAGGTATATTTGTATCTAACTGCATTTGGCCCAAAGTGTGTGTTGACATTTTTACTGCCTGAAGAAATTATTGGATGAATTGGACAACAGTGGTCAAAAAGCACAAACTTCTAGTTACAAAGTGAAGACTGTGTTTAAAACTGCTGTATGGTGTATTTGAAAATTCTTAAGAGAGCAGATCCCAAGAATTGTCATCAGAAGGAAAAAGCCATTTTTTTTCTTTTTTTGTATGTGACTATGTGACATGATGGATTTATCTATACTTATTGTAGTGATCACTTCACAATATATATAAATTGATCATTATGCTGTATGCTCTAACCTTACACAATGCTTTATGTCAATTATTTGTCAGTAAAACTAGAAAAAATCCTTAAAATTATTGAGAACAAGAATTTATTCGTATGCAATAATATATGTTAGACTAGGTGTACCAGTGAAATGAGTGATATAAGCCATATTTTCTTGGTAAAGGATGCTTTGCCAGGTAAAGGGACTGGTGTAGCTTGAAATTTGTCATGGTAGTAATCTGAATGAATCATATTTACAAGTAGAAACAGGAAGTGAGAGGACATCACCAACTTCTATTTTAAAGATACATCAACTGCCTTTTGTGCCAATGAGGCAAAATTAATTCCCATTCAATTAAAAGAACAGCTTTCAGTTTTCAGAATAAATCTTGAAAAGCAACAATGCTGTTTCAAAATATCAACAAAACCCATAGACTGGTCTATAGCTGTGTTTCTGATTCGATAAAGTGTAAAACATATCCCACCTAAAGCAATGGAAATGCAGAGGTCCAACAAGGGTGATTTATCACCTCACTAAAACAGCACCTATCAGATCGAGTGATTCTTTCCATGTCAGTCATTGCATATAATAACACTGTCAGTAATAGACGATGTCACATGATCAATGAATCTGAGACTACAAAGAAAAATCGAGGTTTGCTTTTAAGATTTAGGTGGGATGAGAAAAAAAAAATACTTTTGACAGAAAATGTTAAGCCCACTGGCAATGAATCCAATTCCTGCCTTAGTGAAAAGATAATTGGTTCAGGAAAAATGTGATTAGATCGTATCCCTCTAGAAATCATAGAGGATTGAACTTTTTCAATTCAGTCTGTATAGTAGACTTGTACAAATCTAAGAGACCCCACGGCCACAAGCATGCAGTTCTTCCATTCCAGGTGGAGAGGGCCAGGACAGAAGCTGTGGTCAGAGCTGAAGCTTCTCAGACTCAAGCTGTCATGTGAGTGGCTGCTGCAATTAGTAGGTAGAAGGTTGGTCAGGAAAAATGGGAGAGGAAAGACTGGGTGGCATTGGTGCCCTGGGCAGGAATACAATTGACAAGAAGCTGGGCAGAGACAGGATTTGAGTTTCGGCCAGTTCCTGGCTGGCAGGGTGAGTACAAAAATAAGTGAGCAGAAGCCTCATGACAAGATTAGCCTATATGGCTTGGAGCAAACATCGTGGACTCATACTCATAGGTTGAACCACGTAGAAAATATTTTTCCAGGCCTAATAACTTCTTAATTTCAAAACTGAGCAATAGAGAAGGCATCCTTTGTGCTATTTCTATTATGAAAAAGCACTGTCCTGGATGCATGGGAATTTGAGTTTTATGTAAAACTACCTATTTATTGCATAGACCCTAGTATGGTCTCTTATAAATGTTGTCTGACATTAAACCCTCTTTTGTATTTTCTAACTGTGCAGCTGGCTTCAACAGATGAAGTATGGAACCAAAGCTGGTATGATAATGTCCCTATCAATTCAAAGAGTATGGCATGATTCACATTTAATCTCCACAACGCCTTGCACAATGTGAAATAGCCCTAGCCATAATACTCCTAGAATGAGTCCTTCCATCCTTTCTCCTTCTGCCTCTCTTAGTGTACCTTAAAGAGGGCCTTTCTCTTTTCCAGATATTGCTCAATCCCAACAAGATGATGCATAGGAGTATTGCCTATGCCTTCTTTTCTCCCTGAGAACTGAGCCATGTAACCCTTTTCTGCCTTTCTCTTAGGGAGGTCTAGTCTATCCTTAAGTGGGTTCCCTATTAACTGCTTAGAGAAATAGAGTAGCAATGAACTGTCAGCATCAAAGCCTGAGACAAAATTAGTTGTAGCTGTTAGCTTAAAAAAAATTAGAGTTTGAAAAACAATGAATACTGTTATGCTGAAAATAAATAAAATTAAAAAAATTAGAGTTTGAGAGTGGGAAAAGTTACTCTTTTCTGATAACTTCTACTTAATAACTTTACCGTTAGGTTAGTTGCATCCAATCCCTCAGGGAAATCTAGGAATGACCCAGTGATTACTTTCAGATAATCTATTGTCTCCAAGTCCCCTTAGCCCTTGATCAATAATCGTTATGCCTAGTACAATACAATCAATATTCTGGACTTCAGTCAAAATTCCTCCTTTCCACTAACTTGGGCCAATTACCAGTAGCTGGACTTTTATAGTGGGTAATGGGATGTACATTTTGCCCTACAATGGAATTCCATCTTGCAAACCTAGGTTTCTAAAGTTTAAAGAAGGAAACTGGAGGAAAGAAGGAAAAGTTAAGGGACTATAAAGTTCCAACATGAATGCCATAGATTTTTCTTTGACTACTTCAGCCATGGTGGATGTTTTACACTCGTTCACTCATGGGCATTTTTGTGGGGCTTTCAGAGATACCAGACACTGGAGTTTCTTTACTTGTTGTTTTTAAGGAAGAATTATGCCCTCTCTCTTTGCCCTGGTTACTTGGCAGTTCATTATCACTTATACTTTCTCAGAAGGAGTCTCACGGCCATCTTAGGAAAAGACTCTTTCATAAGACTTAGCATTGGTTCCGCTGTTCTCTCTTTCTTTCCATATCTGTTCCATGAAAAACATGTATGCCTGACCTGTTAGTGGCAATGCAATTACTTCCTAAATTATAGCTCTCAACTCTGGAGCTAAGGGCCATTTCATCCAAGCTTCTACTCTTTACTACTCACATGGAACATTTCTGACACTCTGGTCACCAAATGTGTGATCCTACACAAAGCAATTCTCTACAGCACCAGAGAGATATACTATGATTTAGCTCAATTTTGACACTATCTCCCCAGAGATAGCATCAGATCCCACAGTCCAAGGGCTTAGTCCCATGAAACTTTCCCTCCCCACTTCAGATGCCAGTCATAAGGAGTAGGCCTTCAGGCTAGTTACTATTGTCTGGCTTCGCTACCAATTGAAGGTTCCCACGACTCCCTACTTGGATTTGATTAATTTGCTAGAATGGCTCACAGAACTTAAGGAAACACATTTACCAGGTTATTAAAGGATGTGAGAAAGGATACAGATAAGCAGACAGATGCAGAGATACATAGGTAGAGGTCTGGGAGGGTCCTGAGAACAAGAGCTTATGTCCTTATGGAGTTGGGTACGTCCCCTTCTCGGTATGGATGTGTTTGCCAACCTGGAAGCTTTCTAAACCCTGTCCTTTGGGGATTTATGGAGGCTTCATCACACAGGCATGGTGATCATTAATTCCATTTTCAGTTCTTCTCCCTTCTCAAGAGAATGTGGTATGGGCCAAAAATTTTAAGTTTTTTAATCATGGCTTGGTTTTTCCAGTGACCATCCCTTATCCAGGAGCCATCCAGCAACCCATCCAGAGTTACCTCATTAGAACAAAAGACACTCCTATCACCCAGGAAATCACAAGGGTTTCAGGAGCTCTTTCTTAGGAACTGGGGGGTCAAAGACCAAATATTAGAACAAAAGATTCTTCTAAGGCCCTTATCACTTAGGAAATTGCAAGGGTTTCAGGAGTTCTCTGCCAGGAACCAGGGGGCAGAGACTAATATATCCTTCCTATTATCTCATGAAAGCCAATCTGTTTTCTATCCTCCCAACTTTCCCCTCTTTGTGCCTTCCTTTCTTCCTCTCTCCTCTGTCCCTTTCTTTCCTTGTCCCCAGCGTAGGATTTTCTATCTTCCCCACATTTTCTCCAGCCCAGATATGTAGAACCCTTGTCATGCTTCCCAGAGCAATACTTGTTATTAGGGAGAGATTCTGTTGTCTGGTATGTAATATATATATATATATATATATATATATATATATATGACATTATATGGTATATATACATATATATATGGTATATATATATGTGTGTGTGTGCAATGACCATAAGGTGAATTTAAGTACATGGCTTGTTTCCCATCCCAATTCTTTAGTTATCATCTCTGGTTTCTGTTCCTTTTATGAATAATTTCTGTAATTAGAAAATATGCAAAAGAGATTCAGGAAAGTCCCAAGGGTTCATTTTTAATTCCTTTGAAATCATATAATATGGGCCAACATCTATGTCACTTGCACATAAAGCAAGGCCTTCTGGTACCTGGACCATTGAAGATGATATCTCTAGGGTTATCATTTATGTTCACTAACAGGCTACTGGCATAAGGCCCTCAAGTAATTTTCAGTCTTGGCCAGAGCAGAGAAATTCCTGGGGTGAAGCCTGAGGAACTATGAATCAGGGCAGCTGGACTCCTTTCCTTTTTCTAAAAGGAATAGTAAAGTTGACAACTGTGAAAAGGTACATGTAGACAGCTGGAAATAGAACCAGAGGCATTTGACTTGAAATCTTTTGTGCAAGGCTTTTTGTATTGTGTCTTCCTAAATCTCATTTAGCTATGTTTCAGCAAATGTGAAGACTAAAATCCAAGCAAGCGAACTGGCATCTCTGTTCGTCATCAAAATTTGGAGCTATATCTTGAAGCAGAGAAAGAGTATTTTTGAAAATGCTTGAAATGCTGTTACAGTGCATTCAGGGGAAAACATCTGAATGTATTATTTCAGCACTTGTGTCCACTTTAGTGAGATGAGGAGAAGATGAATTTAGACGTGTGTAAACTGTCTTTTCTATTACACATTCTTGTCTTTAGACATTTGTTTTTAACACGAGGGTTTGTTTTATCAGCTCTAAAATCATTGCTAGTGGAGTATTACTTCTCACAGGCTAGGACATCAGATTTGATGTTGTAAAAGCCCATGTAATTGTCAAGAAAAAAATTAAAAGAAAACATAATTGAATTCAAGGACATGAGCAACTCTAAAATAGAAATAATACTGTTAACAAATAGTTATTGAATATATAGCTGCCCCTGGAAATGTTCCAAGCACTTGATCTGCATTAACTCATTTTAACCCTATGACAAATCAAAGATTATGTCTCATAGTTGGGTGTGTCTTAGTCCACGGGAGTTATCTTTGGACTTCTGTGGTTCTCCTACTTCAAGGTGATAGTACACTCTTAACAGGGGATTTCAGAATATGAGCTTGCATGCCCATCTTCAGCTGCCACCATGCAGGACCTTTTCCCATTCTCTTTCTGAATAAACAGGGGAAATACAGAAAACCCAAGGATTTGTTCAAGGCTTATTAACCCATGATGGATAGGGAGGACCTACAATGAGGGCTATCATGCACTTTTTCTTATATGCCCTGCTCACCTTTTACTACCATAGACATTATTCCATTTCTTGTTGGTCTTGCCTTTTATTGAGTCTGAATTCACTGCTGGAGATAACTGCTTTTGGAGTTTTCCTCATTCTGTCTTCCCTTCTCAGCCTTCCTCCCGGATTGAAAGACAAACAAACAAAAAACAACGAGATGATAAGAAGTAGCTTCTGCTCTTGCAGAGTTTTCTACATTTTCCTTAGATTGAGTCCTATACTTACCCTGCTAGTGACCAAATTGGGTTGGAAGTTTGTAAACATTTTCTTTCTTTTTTTTTTTTTTAATTTTTTTAAAAAGATTTTATTTATTTATTAAAGAGATGGGGAGAGAGCACACGTAGGCAGAGCAGCAGGCAGAGGGAGAAGGAGAAGCAGGCTCTCTGCTAAGTGGGAAGCCCAATGCAGGGCTTGATCCCAGGACCTTGGGATCATGACCTGAGCAGAAAGCAGCAGCTTTATTGACTGCGCCACTCAGGTGCCCCAAACATTTTCTATATATTCGTTTTTGATCAAACCCAGCCTCTGGAGCAGAATGAGGTTGAAAATTATCTCCAATATCTCCAAACTTTTGTTTTTAGTTTTCTTTCTTTCCAAGGCTACCTCTTTCCAAAGCTATGGCAGAAAGAGTGCCTTCCTCTCTACCAGGCAGGAGCTCTTAGAGACCAGTGACCATCAAGGGCTCTCAAGCCTATGATAAGCTACCTGCCTCTTCCAGAACTCTCATTCTTAGTACCCCCAATGGAGGATAACTGATGACTGAGGGTGGATTTGTGATGGTATTAAACTTATCTTTTTTTCTTTTCTAGTCTTCTTCAGAGTTTCTGTGATTCAGCAAGTAGATCTCTACTTGCCAACTCTGACTACAATATGTAATAGCTAACCAAATTTTGGTATGATCAAATGGAATTCTTCTTTCTTTTTTTTTTTTTTCTTTTTTAAGATTTTATTTATTTATTTGACAGAGAGAGAGAGGTCACAAGTAGACAGAGAGGCAGGCAGAGAGAGAAGGAGAAGCAGGCTCCCCACTGAGCAGAGAGCCTGATGCGGGGCTTGATTGCAGGACCCTGAGAACACCTGGGCCGAAGGCAGAGGCTTAACCCACTGAGCCACCCAGGAGCTCTGGAATTCTTAGTTCTTAATTCACTTCCCCCATTTTAAAGACACGTATAAACCTGCTGTTCTTTCTTTTCTCCATCTCAGTAAATGGCAAAATTTGGCTCAAATAAAAAAATGGAGAAGTCCCTTGACTGCTTTGTTTTCATCATTTTCTGTGGTGAGGTTAGTATCATGTGATATGGCCTAATGAATATGTTTCATTAGGGACATTTAAAGGCGAAGGTTAACATAATCCCCTGTTCCCTCATTATCCAACGAAGAGGCACACAATCCAACTATGCTACTGGTATATGCACAGGGGTCGTGGTCTAGGAGTAGAGACCCTGAGTCCTTCCATTTTACATTTGTAGACTCAAGCACAAGAACAGCCCTATCTGTGAGAAATAAAAGTCAAAGTTCAAATACTAACCAGTCTTGGTTCAGATGTTAGTTGAGCAAGGAGTTTTCTGAGAAGCTCAGTTTGGTTGTAAATTCTGTTTCTATTCCTTCTCTGAAAAATTTATGTGATGAGAATACATATAGAAGAGATTTGAATAATTCCCAAAAGGTCATTTTTAGTCCTTCTGAAATCATACAATATGGGCCAACAAGTATGTCACTAACACATAAAGCAAGCCCTGCTGGTATCTGGGCTATTAGAGATGATCTCTCCAGGGCTATTATTAACTTCAGTTTTGTTAGAGTTAGACTGTTAGAGGAGGAAAGTGCTTTCCAGGAGAAGCTGAGTTCCAACTACTAAATGAGGAGTCTTGCATCTCAGCTGAGGTCACAGCTATGCAAACCTGAGTTTCAAAAGTAATTCACTATGTAGTCTAACTTGTTTCTCCATACCACTGCTCCCCACCCTACACACATTAAGTCCTACTAGCTTTATTTTCAAAATTCTTTTCATTCAATTCCTTTTCATCTCATCTGCTGGCACCCCAGTTGAGATCATTGTCTCTTACCTTAACTATAGCAATTATTTTACAATTGGTCTTTCTTTTACCTGGCTCTCATCTTCATCTCCTCTTTGGCTAAATGCCCTCTTTATCTCCTCTGCTCTAACAAAATAATCCATTCCCCATAATAGTCAGAATAAGTTTTAAAAGTGAGAGCAGAGAACTCCACTCCCTTATTATACTCTAATGCTTTCCCATTCGGCTTAGAACAAAATTCCACATTGCCTGTAAGATCTATGTGGTCTGACCCTGTCTACTTCTTTGATTGGGTCTCTTTTTGGTCCCTTATCAATTATGCTTTCGTCACTCTTTTTTCTGTCTCTTGAATATTCTAAGCTTGCTTTAATTAAAAAAGAATGCCTTTTCTTTTTGCCTGGTGTCCTTGGCAATCATATTGTTTTAGAATTAGCCATTTATTGTCAGCTAGAATGTTATCAATGGATCAAGACCCTCCCTGTACAAAAGTAGTCCCCCTCTTAACCATTCCATTCACTCTCTGTTGTAATACTTATTGTTCCCTAAAATTACTACATTCATCTTTTTGTCATTTGAATGGTTATTATTCACCTTTCACCTACGCAAACCGTATATGGTCCTTTAAGCAGGGATTGTATCTGTTCTGTTAAAGTTATATTCTGTATTATATGGGTTTAGTAAATATTTGGAGAATATATAATTAATTTCTATGCCCTAAGTGTTTGAATATGTTGAATAGGTTAAATATGTTGAAAATGTTGAAATTTTGCTGTGGGTTTGTGATGATTTTAAAATAACTTCTAAATTCTTTGACACTCTTCTTTTTAAGAGATGGAAGTATGAATTCTCTTTTCCTTAAAACTGGACTATATTACTGATCAGGGCTTAAGAGACTAACTTTTCCCGTTTCTTATTTCTTGGGGTGCTCACTTTGGGAACCCAACCGCCATGTTATAAGAAAACCAAAGTGCTACATGGTGAAGACTGTGTAGGAATTTTGGCCACTGCCCAAGCTGAGGTTCCAGTCAATACCCAAAATCAACTTCCAAATATGTGAGTGAGGGAGCTTTTTATCTCAGAGGTCAGCACATGGTTTTTTCTTTGTTTATTTGTTTTTCTGCAAAGGGCCAGCTAGTAAATATTTTCATTGCAAGCCATAAAGGGCTATTATTATTCTCTGCCACAGATCCTCAGCTTTCCTGTTATAGTGCAAAAGTAGTCAGAATAATACATAGACAAGGCTGTGTTCTAATAAAACTTTATTTACAAAAAATAACTGGTAGGTCAGATTTGGCTCATGGGCTATAGTTTGTCAGCCTGTACATTAGAGGACTCTTGCCCCAGGCAGGAAGCTGCTTCCAACCTTTGAACTACTCACTTGGCGACAAATGGGATAGAGAACTAAGCTTTGCCCCAATTGTAGATTTGTGAACAAAACAAATGTTTTCAGTCATTTTAAGCCATTAAGTTTGAGGTGGTTGGTTTTGTGCCCATAGATGACTGGAACAGGGTTAGAGCCAATCTTTTACAATGGCCAAATTCAGTTATATTTTATATGGCAGATGAGAGTTAACTCTCTTATCTTTGAAATTTTTCATACATATATATCATAAGATCAGGTCAGGTCAAATTCATGTGGCAGATTTAAAACTGGTATGTGAGCATCTTATAAGTCACAATATTTCAATGCTAATGATGTTTTATCAGTATTTTTAAGATGTAGGATATATTCAGAATATGCCCACCAAGTGTGAAAGACAGAGCACATCCTCAACTTCTTGGCTTTTAAAGAAAGCATTCAAAAAAATTCAAAAGTAGACTAATCATAGAGAAATAGTAATAGTTGATTTTGGCTATGATAAAGTTTTATGTGATTTTTCTTCCAGAAAAATACCTGCTTAAATATCCTGATCTATGGAGAAAGAATACGTTCATTGATAGTCCAAAACAGAAGAATTGAAATAATCCTTAAGGAGTTCACAACTTTTACATGGAATGCACATATTAGGAAGATTCATATAACCTTTGTTAAGCTTATGAACAGACTAAGACACTTCCAATCTAGTATATATGTAAAGAAAAGTACAATCTTGAGAGGTCATTTTCCTTGGAAAGATTTTTCAGATTTTTCATTTTATTTTTCCTACATTAAGAGACTCACAATACAGACATTTTATTTCCTTCAATAATTTAAAGGCCTTATATGAAGAAAGCTCATATTCACAGAATTTCACAGAAATTCACAGGATTTCTGAAGTTTCAGTATAGCACACACAACATATGGGCTTCAATTGGATTTAATGTAGATTTCACAGCTACTGGTCAGTTTTCTTCTTTGTCTGAATATACTTGGAGTGCTTTGCCTTATTAATCCTAGCCCATAATGTAGAAGTGTTGTCTTCCACCACTTAGATAATTAATGTAGTAAATGCATCGGTGTAAATATCCTAACACACACTCTCCTTTCTCCAAATAGTGACTAATATTAATAGAAGTAATCCCCGACCTTCACATGTTCTGTCTAGAGAGATTAATGGCAAAGTGCTTTGCTTTGTAAACTGTGAGGAAACAACAAATTAAGAAAAAAAAAAGGTTAAACAGAAATACCATTATAAATGACAAGAATCTTGAACTTTTTCAACTAAGAGAGGAAGGTCGAGAAGAATAATAAAAATAAAGGTGGTTTTATTTACAAATATATAGGGTTTCTTTTCTGGACACTTATTAGGAAATAATGAGTTGAAATAAAAATATTGAACATTTAACACTATGACTTTAACACTTCTTAAACTCCTGACCATTGCACAAAATAAATGTATTGCCTTGTCTTGGGCAATACTTAAAGGCATGCATGTTTCTCAAATTTTCTTTAAAGGAAAATTCAAGTGATTTGGGAAATTGTGTCAGGATAATCTGGTGTTTTCCAGATTATCTGGTATTTCAGTCTGGGTCAAATATTCATTAAATGGACAATTCAAGCAAAACCGTCCAAAATCTTACCTCCTTTAGTTTTCTTGAAGTATCACCTTCATGGTTGTCTGTTCTATTGCTTAAGGTTTTTGTGTTGCAAGGGAAGGAAGGTGCTAACAGAAAATAGGGGTTTTCTTAAGTGTTCCCCTCACCCCCATTCTGCCGCTGCCTTTGTGTGGGAGGAGAAGGCAGCTGCCTTTTCGTTCTGTGATAGCGTAGGAAAACCTGCTCCCTAAGCATGTTAATTTTCTTCCTTGTACAAAAAGCTGGCTAATCTCAGGAGGTATTGCAAAGTTTAAATTGAAGTAAATAGAAAAATTGCTAAATTGAAAAAAAAAGAGTGTTCAATGCTGCTCCTGATGAGTGGGAGCACATCTGCCACACGATAGAATATGACATCCTTCAGCTCATTGCTTTCTGAGAATGTGTGGAAGAATGGCTGCTGTTTAGTGTACATCTGCTTTGGATCACCAGCAAGGAAAGGTTTAATTACTGATCTATGTGTTACTAGTCCTGTGGATTATGTGGGAGTCGTTTAGTCCCATTTTCTGCTTTTCCTACGCAGAAACTACTCTTCCAAAAAGACATCTTCAGAATAGCAAGACCTGGCATCTTCACCTTTGTTTTTTTTGTTGTTGTTGTTTAACTTTTAATTTTCTAAGAGGCAGGCTGACGGTACTTTATGAACCACTGAAGGCCATACCTTGGTCTTCAATGCTATTCTTTTCACAAGGGTCATGCCAGTGAGATCGATATAGGTGTATATATGGGTGTGTGTTAGAGATGGAAGTTAATAGTGAAAAATACATCATTCGGGGCCACTCGGAGGGTCAAAGCAGAAGGAAATCCTTCCCAGCAATCGGAAAGGTATGACACAAGTATGTTCATAGTAGATAGACAAGTAGATCGTCAGCTGGTGTGGGACAATGAAAAGAGCAGGACAGCCCAAATATACAGGGGTCAGTCTCGGACACAAGCAAAGGACAAACACATCTGGGTGTCCCCCTTACTACATTGTAAGGATAAATTCACCTGGTCCTAAAAAGTACTAGAACTTCCAATAAAAACATCACTGCAAAACATAAATGGGAATGAAGGATCAGACCATCCAGCCAGGATTGTTATCATCATCTTTCTGGTGTGTTATCATCATTTCACTCATTGGAGACTTTTCTACAGAAATTTTCTTTTTTTTTTCTTTCAGAAAATTCAAATAGCCAAGTCAATAGACTATCATAAATGGAATCAGATTTGCATTTTTAGGGAAATTACTGGTTTGCAGAAGGATGTCTTGGTGAATGCTAATAAATTTTTTTTTAAATAATATTTTTTCCTCCAAAATAGACACTGTAACCAGAGTAAGGAATTAAAGTTCTGCTGCCTTGACAGAAGTTAATATTATGGGTTATAAATCAGTGTCTTGGTCTGCAACCAGACAGATGAAGAAAATATAAAAACTACTGAGATTTTAGTGGCCCTTTAACATTGTTTATGACCCTCTTCCCCGAAGAGAGGACAATTTCACATCAATTTTCTCCTTGCTATTAAAATCTTTCCTTATTGCCTCAATACTTCAGTATGTTTCAAGTTTTCAACTTTCCAACTGGTTTCATTGACTCTTTCTACCTGCAGCGTAAAGACCATCCATCCATCCATCCACCCACCAATTCAGCAACCCGTGCAGTACATATAAAAAGCACTTACAAAGAGTGGTAAAACTTGCTAATCAAGTTAATAATCGCATGTGTACAAGTAAGTTATACTTAAAAATAATATCACAGTTGCTATTGGAACAAAAAAGATTTAGGAGTATAGAAAAGGAAAGAATTTTACCTGAAAGAATTCTATTAGGCTTCACACAGAAGATAATATATAACATTTAACAACTGTTAAAGCCTTAATGGTAGCTATTTTTTAAATGTTTACTGTATGCCAGACACAGTTATTTTTCTTTTTTTTATGTTATCTTCATCACCATACAGTACTTTGTTCGTTTTTGATGTAGTGTTCCATGAGTCATTGCTTGTGTATAACACCCAGTGCTCTTTGCAATATGTGCCCTCCTTAATACCCATCATCAGGCAAACCTATCCCCAATGCCCCTCCCCTCCGAAACCCTCAGTTTGTTTCCCAGAGTCCATAGTCTCCCATGGTTTGTCTCCCCCTCTGATTCTCCCTCCTTCATTTTCCCCTTCCTTCTCCTAATGGCCTCCATACTATTCCTTATGTTTCACATATAAGTGAAACCATGTGATATTTGTCTTTCTCTGCTTGATTTATTTCACTTGGCATAATCCCCTCTAGTTCCATCCAAGTTGATGCAAATGGTGGGTATCCATCCTTTCTGATGGCTGAGTAATATTCCATTGTATATATGGACCACATCTTCTTTATCTATTCATCTCTTGAAGGATATCTCGGCTCCTTCCACAGTTTGGCTATTTACAGACCAACATCCCTCATGAATATGGATGCCAAAATTCTCAACAAGATCCTAGGCAATAGGATCCAGCAGTACATTAAAGGGATTATCCATCATGACCAGATAGGACTTATTCCTTGGATGTAAGGTGGTTCAACATTTGCAAATCAATCAATGTGATAGAACACATTAATAAAAGTAAAGACAAGAACCATATGATCTCAACTGATGTAGAAAAAACATTTGATGAAATACAGCATCCTTTCCTGATTAAAACTCTTCAGAGTGTAGGGATAAAGGGAACATTCCTCAACTTCATAAAAACCACCTATGAAAAGCCCACAGCGGATATCATTCTCAATGGGGAAAAGCTGAGAGCTTTTCCCTTAAGAAGAGAAACACAACAAAGATGACCACTTTCACCCCTATTGTTCAACATATTTCTAGAAGTCCTAGCCAGACACAGTTCTAAGTAATTGAAATAGATAAGCAAGTTAAACTTTACAACACCTTTACGTTACTACCCTAATATTATTAAAGTAAAGAGACAAAGATTCAGAGAAGTTAAATAACTCCCTCAAAATTGTACTGCTCATAAGTGATTAACTAGAGTTCAAACCCACCTGTGTAATTCTTATGTCTGAACCTTAACTCAATATGCTACGTTACCAGGTAGGAAGAGGCAGACTCCCTATTCTGGTGGTAGAGCAGAGTACAGACCCTGAAAGACCTTCTCAGCTGCAACAATTAAAAGGCAAAATCAAACAGTATAAAACATCTTTTAAAATGTATTGCTGAGTTGAGATGAAAAAAAGGGGCTCTGCAGAGACCAAAAGCCAGAGAAAGCTTTCACCCTGGAGATTATATTAGATGATCCATAGAAAGGCACCAGCCCAGACGACAGAGCAAGTATCAACAGGTGACAAATAACAGGGCTTGTTTTTTGTCTTGATGTAACCATGGGAACCACCTTCTAAGAAACATATACTTTCAAGTTTGCTCTTCTTCATTCAAATAATTTCATTCTCCCCAGCCTTCGCCATGCTACTTTTGATGTACTCAAACATCATCACCCTAAGTAAACTCCTTGTCCCAATGCTTATATAATCATTCTGTGGTGGCTAACCATCAAGTTGATCCCCAATGACCCTTCCTTCTGAGGTTTGCACCTTTTAGTAGTCACCCCCCGCACACACACAATGTAATAAGTTTATCTGTGTAACTAATTGAATATAACAGAAATGATGATATGTCCCTTCCTAGAATAGGTTCTAGGTTGCACCTGGGAGTCTCTCACCGTCTCCCTAGGGAAGTCAGCTGCCATGCCTGCAGGGCGTTCAGCAGCTCTGGGAGAGTGGCAACATGGAGAGGAATGAAGATTTCCATCCAGTGAAGAAGTGAGATCTCCAGCTGACAGCTGTGTGAATCAGCCTTCCCAGCACTAGATTTACAAGGCTTCAGAAGATGCAGTCCCTCCTGCATCTTGACTGTAACTCATAGGATACTCCAGTCAGAACCAGCCAGCTAGACTGCACCCAAATTCCTCTTATAAATGTGAGATAATTACTGTTTGTTGTTTCAAGACATTAAGTTGAGGTAATTTGTAATACAGCAATAGATAAATTATACATTACTTTTCTCCTAGGCCCAGCACATCATATCACAGCACAGCTACCCTATTAAGTAAAATGCAGAGAATAGGTGTGTTTCATTACTCATTGTTTCTTTTCCTCAAACATAAGCATGTCAGATCATCTATGTACCCCACTCAGGGTTCTCTTTAATCCCTGTTTCCCATCCCTAAAGCCCTGAAACTGATCTGATTATATTGTAACATATTATTAATGTATTCATCTGGAGCATATACAGAAATAGACATAGTAATGTATTATTTGATACATAATGGGGAAAATCCTCAAATCTTTTCAATATTTGGAAATTAATATCACTTCCTTAGGGTGGAATGGAAACATACCATGGAATGGAAACTTGTTAATGCCTAATCTTGGGCATGGTGCACACATTCCATTGGCCAAGTCACACTGTCAAATTCATCATGGCAGGGGAGAGGAGTTGATAAATAAACCACAGTAACTGAATTCATATTCCAAAATCTTGGTGGAAAGGGAATGGAAAATTCTAAACATTATTGTATTTCTGATCACCTTTTTCAACATGTTCTCTCTCTCTCTCCATTTTCTTTATCCCTCAGATTAATGCTTTTAATAACTGCCTTAAGATATGTTCATCATTTCTTCTGCATAATCCATTTGATATTGAATTATATTTTTCCCTGATTTAAGTAGCTTATTATACTGGTTATTTCAAAGCATAAAACACATAAAATATTTTGTATTTCTATATAGTATTAAGTCTAACAGATATATATTAACATTTGTCTTTTCTAATTTTCTTGCAATCATTCTTTTCCTCTATAAGTGAAGATAAAATGTAAGTTACTTCCTTCAGTGTAACCCTCTCCAAACCTTATTAATATTTGCAACTAATTATTGGTGCAGTAGTCCAAGTCATATACTAATGAGACATCAGAGTCTGGTTTTTATTATATAATTAGAATAATCTATAAATAAGCTCTATTCTCTATTTGGAAATTAAATTTACAAATTTGGAATAATCCATAAATATTTAAAAAGTATTTCTGGGTGGTATTTTCCCCAACGAATCTAACAAAAACCTTTCACGTTGAATTGGAAGAAACATTTAAATGTATATATACTGGGACATGAACTGGGTTCTTAGCCACATGTAAGTAGCAAAGCAGAGTTCAAACCCAACATTTTAACTCTAGGTTTTACCAGTAGTGTACGGTGTGTTGTCTGTCTTTCTCCCTTCTTCCTCCTCCTTTCTTATTTTCTTCCTTTTGTTCTTTTTGTCCTTCTCTCTCCTCTCTCAAAAACATTTATTGGCTACTGTAGAGCCTTTTAATCTTTATTTATTTATTTATTTATTTATTTTAATTTTTATTATTATTTTAAGCATGAGAGAGAAAGTGCAGGTGCATGTGTGTAAGTGGCAGGGGGCAGGGGAGGTGCTGACAGAAGAAAAGGGAGAGATCATCTCAAGCAGACCCTCCCCCCCAGTGTGGAGCTGGACTCAGGGTTCAATCTCATAACCCTGAGACCATGACCTCAGCCAAAATAAAAAGTCCATAGTTTAACCCACTGAGCCACCCAGGCGCCCTACATACAGGCTTTTTAATAACAAATGAACAAGATATATAACAAGGATTATATAACCATGTAATATCTCAATATACCACAACACACGGTCATTACTATTTGAGTTTCAATTAGTTTTTCACATTAGCTCCTGTGAGACCGGGGTCCTAGGGATGATGGCAGAGGTTCTATAACACAGATGAGATGGAGGTAAGACACATGGGGATAGCCCTGCCCCCAAAGAAACACATTATCCACTTTACATTTCTGCCTTGGCTTCCCAAGCACACATTCTGTTTCTGCAGGAAGATTATTTTGCTCCAGAACTGTGTTTTCAAAAATACTTCTCAAAGGGTTAAATGCAGCCCTTTGCCAGTGAATGATTCCTGGGAATTTTAATAAGCGCAAACTCCTGCAATCCAGCAGATAACAGTCACCAGGATGGCTACGCGTCCGGAGCTGCACAGTGACGCGTTCTCACGGCTGCACAATTCTTGTAGAATTTGCACGTGGAGTGACCCGACCTCACACGCAACAGATCCGAAAGGTGTAGCAGGAGCCACCACAATGCCGAAATTCTCACTGAAGCCGTAACTGTTGGATTTTGGAGCCAAATGAACCGGAAGGATGACAGTCTGACTCAAGACTTGCCCGTCTCTATCCGATGGTTACCTGTGAGACAAGCGTGCCTGTGAGATGGCAGTCGAGCTGTTCTCCTGGCACGCCGGAACCGTGGCTCTGTTCAGTGTCCCCGAGGGTGTGGAGAGTGAAAGAATTCCCTTCATCATAGCACACGATACAAAGAGCCACAAATAGGGTCGTTCTGGTGCTCAGCCGCCCGAAGCCCAGAGTAATTAACTCCACATGCCATAGCTCAGTGCTGTGCCTGCCTCCAAGGAAGGTGATGAGGTGTCCAGCCTGGAAGGGTATGGCTGCTTGACTTCTTTATTACAAACACAATGAAAAAAGTAATAGTTTTTGCTACATGGCATCACAGTGCTCCCACTCAGGAAATGAATTTTTATGTATTGGATCTCTTATGAATTCTGTGTGATTTTTATCCCAGGAGTCTAAGAAAAACTGCTCTTTTTGTACTACTAAGTGATGCAATGTGTAGCCTAAACAGATGGAAACAGCTTGACTTTAGCATAAGTGTTAGAATATGTAGTTTAAGTGTAGAAACCCACAAGGCACAACCAACAGAAAGTCTGTATCATTTAGTCAAATGACCTTTAGTCAAAGGCCTGTCAACTTTACACTGACATTGGGATTAAGGCATTCCTGCATGAGGTCTTATTTTTTAAATAATTTGTGTATGAAATTAACAGAGAATTTTAAAATAATCTATACCTGTAAAAGAGATAAAACCTAAAAGGAAAAAAATAGTATTTGGTACGAAGTAAGTGCTTATTAAATATTGACTGTTGTTATTTTTATTATGGTAATTAAATTTCGCTTTATCTATGCAAATAGTGATTATATATTAAGCACCATATTAGTAGATACCAGGAACTTACCAGTAATTTATATCCTCATAAGCCTCCTTCCCACAAAATATGTCTTAAAATAGTTGGTACAAAATCATTTCTAACCAAATTATGTCTTGCATGATGCTATTGTCATATTTATCAATCATGCTTGTATTCAGATGAAACACCTACAAAAGGTAAAACGTGAAATCTTATATATAGTTTTTAGAATGCCATTTTTGAACAGTATACCGGGTTGAAATGAATGTCAGCAATACCCAAGAGGATCAAAGGCACAACTGGGAAGTTGTGAGGTTCAATGTTAGCCCTATTGCCTTGTTGTTCTGGGTGTCTTTTCATCCTTCATCTACTCTGGTTTTTTGTTGCTCACTCCTTTACTCATTCTCTCCCCAACCCCTAGCATTAATTTAAGGATTAGGGTTACGGGGTGCCTGGGTGGCTCAGTGGGTTAAAGCCTCTGCCTTTGGCTCAGGTCATGATCCCAGGGTCCTGGGATGGAGCCCTGCATTGGGCTCTCTGCTCAGTGGGGAGCCTGCTTCCTCCTCTCTCTCTCTCTGCCTGCTTCTCTGCCTAATTGTGATCTCTGTCCGTCAAATAAATAAAAATTAAAAAAAAAAAAGGATTAGGGTTACAGGGCTACCCCCAGTAGTTCACACCAACAAGAAAAAGCATCTGATAAGATGAACAGATTCTTATTAATTTATCATTGCTCTCCACAGAGTTATTTATATTTTAAAAGAGGAGTTAGAGAAATAGGAATGTTTAGCCCAAGGGAGTGACTCACTAATCACTATTACTAATGACAGGTCAATGAATACCCTTCCCACACTCTATAAAAATCTCACCATCAAATCCCCTGCCATTTTACCCTGGGGATAAGCCTGGCTCTTGTACCAATGTCACCACGCAAGTGCGAGGCAGGTACATTTTAATGGAACAGGCTATTCTTTAAAGCTACTTATTCTTTTAGAGTATGATTTTATTTTATTATTTTTATTTTTTAAGTATTTTTAAATGCAACTATTTGTTTGAAAGAGTCAGTATTTCTTTGCAGGACCTTATCATATTACTGGAGACACATTAACCCAGTTAAACTCCATCTTATTTCCAAAACTTACTGGACTTATGTTCTTATAGATTTGACATTGAATGTTCTTGTTTATAATTTCACTACTCTGTGCCATCAAAAGTGGGTAAATGATGACCTCCCCTACAAAAAATAATCTCTCTTTTTGCTTCTTTAGATATTCTATGAACAAACATCTAAACCATAGGTAAATCATTCAAATTCTCTTTGGAGACAACATTTTAGTGTAACCATATTAATAATCTTAACAATTATATATCTGGAAATGTTGGTATATACTAAGTGTCTCTTCTCTTTCTTGCAGACTGCAATCAATAGATTATTTTTATTCAGTCTCTGTGTACATTTTCCTTTGGCAATAGCCCTTCCTAAGAACAAAGCAATAACCAACTCAATAACAAAGAGTGTGTATGACTATGATTTCTAATACTGAGAATCAGGCAAACATGGGTGGTGGGAAAATAAGGCAAGAACAACATCATGCACAGCAAAGGCTGGTAATCTAATTCAAGTTCTCTTATATAAAGAGAGAGCTCAGCTAAGACCCAAAACTAGGCAGGGGACTCTTTCAACATACTTAATTTTTTTAACCTAAAAATGGATAAGATTTTTATATATTTAAATGAATATACAAAATTTCAATTTTTCACTAACATCATAAATAGAACACTAGCTTTTGACAATTGCCTGGTGTTTTAAATAAATATGGTCTATTCATTCCAAATATTTGGA
This sequence comes from Enhydra lutris kenyoni, assembly GCF_002288905.1. NCBI lineage: Eukaryota > Metazoa > Chordata > Mammalia > Carnivora > Mustelidae > Enhydra > Enhydra lutris. The sequence goes on from NW_019154092.1 coordinate 23,563,342, forward strand.
AATATTTTTTACTCATGATTTTTGATTATTTAGGAACTCCTCTCCTTTGACGGCCTTGGATTATTACAAGGTGTCTACATGTGAACTTACACTAACTTCTTTCAGATGGTTCACAAAATAGTGTTTTTTATATATCCATAAATTCTTATTACAAATTATATTGACGTCTTTTTTAATGACTGCCACCAGCAAAAACCTCAGAAAAGGCTACTGTATTGACACATTTCAGGGCAATTTCTTCTCCTAGTGTGTTCTGAGGAAATAGTGTTATCTAGATTTACACATTACTTCTCATTGGCCGATATGTTTTATGTTATGGATCTGTATTTCATTTTACTGCTTTCTCTACAGAGAAAACCCAATCTTAAATGGTTGTACTATAACACTGAACTAATAGTATAACTTTTGGTTAAATTCAGGGAAAGAAAATTGTGAAACTCCACTATACTCTTTGATACATAGCACATAGGTTTTATTTAGATTATCTTCTTAATGGATTATAAGGTTTTTATTAATGACTTACGATGCATCTGCATCTTTTCTCACAAGATGAAATTATTTTTTACTTGGGAGTTTGCATGGTTCTACTAATATTGATGTCTTTTACCTTTTCATTATAGAATAAATGAACTAATGTAGTTTCCAGGGGTCTCTTATTTATTCAACTTCTAGTATATAAAAAACATGGTTTGCAAAAGTGCTTACTATAACTTAAGAGAAACTGGCTAAGTGTTAAAAAAAAAATCATTGTTAAAGAAGTATTTTATTTCCAAGATACTAATCTTATTTAGTGTTTGCTTAAATGCAGAAGAACTCACGTTTTTTTTTTAATATTTATTTATTTGACAGATCACAAGTAGGCAGAGAGGCAGGCAGAGAGAGAGAGATAGAGAGAGAGAGGAGGAGGCAGGCTCCCTGCTGAGCAGAGAGCCTGATGCGGGGCTCGATCCCAGGACCCTGAGATCATGACCTGAGCCGAAGGCAGCGGCTTTAACCCACTGAGCCACCCAGGCGCCCCAGAACTCACGTTTTTTAAGCCAATTAACATACGGATTTATGCAAAAATTGATCACTACATATCATTGTTTGTCTGCATCCAGCATATGCTAGAGTAGCGAAAACTGACCCCAGATTTAGTTTCTTTTGCATTGAAATAAAAATCTTAGCTTTGTATGAACTTTTTTCCCCATAAATACCTTCGGCTTGCCTTGGCATTTATGCAGCAGCAGGAGACCATTATCTGGTGACACATTCTATCCCACTGACATTATCACTCAAAGATGGTCGATTTCATTTTCAGGAAGGTCCCAGAGAGCTACAGACAAGTTACAATCAATCACACAACCTCAATTGCTGGGAAAGTCACATCACTCTCAAAAAGAAAGAGTAGGGAAAACACAAATGTGCTAATGCAAATTTAAATTTCCTATTTAGCTCTTAAAGAACTGATGAGTGGTAGCCTCTCTTCACATTAACAGTATCATTGTTTAAGCCCTGCCATTTCCCCAGCCCACTCCCCCCCCCCCCCGATTTATATAAATACCAAAATGAGTTTCGACACTTTGCTGTGGGGTTGTGAAATACAGCCAGGTCAGGTGCTATGGGCAGGGTTGTAGTGGTTGTATGCCAGTTAATATATGAGTGGACTTGGGTGGGCAGTTTTGAATTTAGTTGAGTAAAGCTAGGTATGGATCAGCCTAAGCTTGAGGGATACTTAGAGTTAAGTAAAATGCAGGTTGGAGCAAGTGGCAGGTATCAAAGGTAAATGAAATCACCATTAGCACCAAATAAAGCCAAAGAGCAATAGAACATAAGGGATAGAGTCAGGGATCCAGCCTTCTAGGTCTGAAAATGCTTCAGGTAGAGGCCGGCTGGCTTCCCAGAGAGTTTTTAAAGAAGGGATTTCCCTGGGCATTGTGAGGATTCCTACGTAATGGACTTCAGACTTCTGCAGTGGATCAAATCCTGTCTCCGCCTCCCTTTTTATGAAAGAAGCCATATTCCTATGTGCCAGCTCAAGTCCTTGAGGAGCCTTGAAATGGCATTTCTTTCCCCGAACATTTCTGGGTTGAAAGGTGAACGTAGGTCTCGTGACCTGATGCGGAATACCACTGGGCTGTCTGTTGTAGATGCCGCTTTTAGGCAAAGGCTTGAGCAACAGACCAGACAGGCCAGTCATGGGACCTGCCTCAAAATCTCTCTAGGCCCTAACTAATCAATGAGATACAACCAAGCACAGGTACCAAAAATGGGGAACTTCCTTACATCATATGTGACCATACCTCCTCACCTTTCCCTCTTTAAAAACAGCTCCCACCTGCTGCATCTTTGCCGAGTCTCTCCTCTGCTGTCCTCCCTGCTGCTCCCTTGCGAGGTACTCCATAAACTTCTGTCTCCTTTGTTCTTCCTCAGGTGCATCCTTTCACCTCCCGCACCACCAGCTTACACCCAGGGGTGGCCCCACATTTAGGGGCCCCCATCCAATTGGACAGACACCACATCTACGTCATGTGATGATGGAGCAAGCTGATGGCTATCCTCCTCTTCACCTCTCGTTATAGAAGAGGAGGATCTGAAGCTTATTAAATCTTCTAAAACAATGTGAGGGGCCTTGGATATTTCATCAGTGATGAAACCAAGACTCAACAGAGTAACAATGCTTAAGCCATATGTAAGCTCATTAATAAGTGAGCCGATCCTATAGGCCTGGCCTCTTGATGTTCAGGCCAGTGATCTTTCCAATTTATCAAATGACCTCTCCATGTAGCCTACTTCACTCATTCCAGATCAGAGACCTGGCTTGCAATAAGGCCCTGGACATAGGTTTTGTGGAATTCAATTGTGAAAACAATTCCTGTGAAATAGTTACCTTACCCTTTGTAATGTAAACAGAAAGCCAACAATCTTGATTAGCTGAGTAAAGAAACTGAATTGTCACAAAGTCTCCCCATTCCTAGCCACATAATTGTCAAATGAGTTCGAAATGTCAGGAGGTAGGTATTGCTTTGCTCCGTGTTACTTTTAGTTTAGAAGATCTCTATTTCTATTAAGATGCACATAATTTTAGTCCTTCTCTGAAGAGCCTCCAAAGAAACTAGCAGCACTTTACAGAGTTTGCAATGTTTACCAATGAAATCAGCACAATCACAGAGATGTATTAAATGAGTAACACAAAAATGTTAAATTTTTGAATAACTTGTCTGAATGAGAATTCAGTTTCTGAAATTTCTAGAATTTGGTTTTTTTAAACTATAAAATATGGGAGATGGGATGGGGAAAAAGTACTGGTTAGAACAGAAATGTTATTATCAGATTTCCTGGTTAAAATTTTCATTCTTCCACTTATTAGGTGTGTGCTTTAAGTGACTTTTCTATACATTAATCTTTCTGTATGTAAAATTGGACTAATTACAGAATCTAGCTGGTAACGTTATTCTGAAAATGAAGTGAATTAATATGTGAAAACCACTTAGATATAGGTATTATTATTATTGTAGCTAATTCTAATATATATTCTTTTTTTTAAAAGATTTTATTTATTTATTTGACAGAGAGAGATCACAAGCAGGCAGAGAGGCAGGCAGAGAGAGAGGGGGAAGCAGGCTCCCTGCTGAGCAGAGAGCCCAATGTGGGGCTTGATCCCAGGACCCTGAGATCATGACCTGAGCCCAAGGCAGAGGCTTTAACCCACTGAGCCACCCAGGCACCCCTATATATTCTTAATCTATAATTTAATAATTCCATAAATACATTCTAGATGGTGATTTTTCTTAGGAAATTTGAATTTTGTAGTAACTAGAGGCTAATATTTACACTTTTCAGAAGCAGAACACCTAATCTAGTCATGATTTCTATTAAAAGAATTTGTTATGTTCTGTTGACCATAAATATATATAACTTTAAATCAGGGATTATTAACCACCCAGAACAGTTAGATATCTGTGTTGAATGTCTGACACTCTCCCTTCACTAACATTGCTTCTCTGGGGCAGAATGTGTAGGATCCAAGTCTCCTCAGGAAAGTGGTATTTGGAGGTGATTCTGGTAGCCATCTCTACTGAATAAATGGACATAAAATCACCAGCTATAATTGAGAATCACTGCTTAATATCTGTTTGCAAACCCAGTTGCAAGCAAAGTATGTTCAAGCTATCCCATCAATTAGCTAGTTTATTAAAAACACAAAAATGCAATAAGTGGATGTGGTACTACTTTCCTCCTTTCAAAACTGTTTTGAGTGGGTGGAGAAGGAGCCACTGACATTTTCCACTTGGGGGGAAACGGTGGCTTTACAATCCACATGATGATGAGGTATGGCATGTTAAAAACCCCCAGTTAGCAAGGTGCTTTCAGCATAACTTCTTACCAGACTGGTCAATATAGCTCTTACAATAACACTTCTTGATTAATATTTAATTTAATTATGCAAGTGTTCTGATCTGCCTAATAGTCTATCTACCCCATTGTCAGAAGCCTTTTCTCTATTATCTGACATACTTCTGGGCAACTGGCCAACATCAATCATGAAACAAATGTTGATAGATCATCTATCTACATGGAGCCAGGCACTACAGTAAGCACTAGAAATATAATTAGAAAAAAAAAAAAAGACATTGTGTCTCTCTTAAAGAACATACAGTCTTATTTGGGTGACAGGCAAGTTAACAGGCAGTTAACATACATTATAGTAAGTACTATGATAGGGGCATCTAGGTGAAGCACTGAATTCTATAAGAGGAGAGTGGTAAGTAAATTAGAAATGTCTTATGGAAGTGTTGACCTCTAACCTGGAAATAAAAGACAGGTTTTGGGAAGTACATTCTAGACAGATGGGACAGTTATGCAGAATATCTGAAGCAAGAGTAACCATGTTATATAGAGAACAACCAGTAATTTACTATGGCTAAAGCATAGAGTATGGAGTAAGGTGTGATAGAGTATCTTTAGTGGACAAATCTGAACTTGTAGTTAATAATGGAAGTGAATGAATGAAACTTAGAAATATTAGGTAAGTAGGATCGGCAAGATTTAAGGAAGGGAGAAATCAAATGGGTCAATCAGATTTCTTGCTTGAACCAAATAAAAGTTGGTGTCATTACTAAAATAGGGAACTTAAGATACAAGATAAATTTGTGGAAAAAGATTCAACTTTTGGAATGTTGTAAGAATGCCTCCAAGCTGTAGAAGAGAAGTTATTCAACAGAATTTAGTATACAGAGCTAGAGCAAAAGAGTAAAGTCTGGAGTGGAAATATAGGTTTGGAAGTTATCAGGAGACAGTTGGTAATTGAAGAGTTGGAGGAGATGAGGTAAGTCCTGACAAACATGGTATTTTAAGAATAAGTAGAAGGAGAGGGTTCTGTGAAAAGTAGTTAAGAGACAGGAGGCAAAGAAATAAGACATTAGGAGAGTGTGGTGCTATAGCCTCAAAGGGGGCAAGCCTTCATATAAGGTGATACTAAACCTTATCCATTAAATTTAGCATCAAGTTTATGGGTGATCTTAGCAACGGTAATTTCAGTAAAATGTTGGTAAGAAGCTAGAACATAGAATTTGAGGAGTGAATGGAAGATAAAGAAGTGAAAACAATGAGTGTATAGGAAATGTTTTTAGGAACTTCAGCTGAGAGGAAGAGAAAGAGCAAGACATTTGGGTTGAAAGAAGGAGTTTAAAAAAAAAAAAAAAGCCAGAGAAAGAAATTCAAGCACGTTTAAATGCTAAACTGAACAAACCAGAGATTAAGATGCTTCCAAGAGAGAGAAAAACAAAAACAAATGAATTTTCATAGCAATAGGTTCCTTCCAGAGGAAAGAAAGAGAGGAAAAATGGAAGGAGAAGCTTTAACATAAGTACAGAGATTCATTTTAGACAGGGAAACAATTTTGACAAAAGGAATGGAGACATGATGAATCTACATGCATGAAAGTTGGTGAGGGGAGAGGAAGCAGGTAAATTTTTTCTGATGATCCTATTTTCTTTGTGAGGTAGGACACTATGCTATCAGCTGTGAAGAAGCAGAAGGTGGTAAACTACATTTAATGGCAGTGGAGATGATGCAGAATTGCCACTGTGGAGACCTGAAACAGAAAGAAAGCCAATAAGAGAAGAAATATGGCAGAGTGTTTGGATCCCATGATGGCACTGAAATGCATTGAAGGCCCAGTTTGAATGGGAAACTGAGTTTGTAATGCCTCCAGTTTTCAAGGTTATGCATTTTTTTTCTAGGCTTATTCAGCATCCTTTGTATAACAGTTGAAAAAAAAATAGACTTTTTGAACTTTCCAGAATTGTGATTTTTGCCGGTTGAGTATGATGGAAGGGCAAAGAATTAACAGACATGTTCAGAACATTGTCTAGGGAGTGACTGAGAGATTGACAGTAAAGTCTAGGCTTCTGAGGCAAGAAGAAGTAAACAATGAAGACTCAAGAACCACCCTTTTTTTTTTAAATTTTTTTTCAATGTTCCAAAATTCATTGTTTATGCACCATGCCCAATGCTCCATGCAGTACATGCCCTCCTTAATACCCACCACCAGGCTCACACAACCCCCCATTCCCCTCCCCTCCAAAACCCTCAGTTTGTTTCTCAGAGTCCAGTCTCTCATGGTATGTCTCCCTCTCCAATATCCCTCAACTCCCTTTTCCTCTCCATCTCCCAATGTCCTCCGTGTTATTCCTTATGCTCCACAAGTCAGTGAAACCATATGATACTTGACTCTCTCTGCTTGACTTATTTCACTCAACATAGTCTCCTCCAGTCTTGTCCATGTGGTTACAAAGGTTGTGTATTCATCCTTTCTGATGGAGGCATAGTACTCCATTGTATATATGGACCATATCTTCTTTATCCATTCGTTTAGAGATCCATCTTTTAAGGAAAAGATGAATTAAGGGAAAATCCTGTTTTAGAAATTAAAGACTAGAAGGCTGTGATCAGAGAAGAATGTTTGAATTTTAAATTTTTGAGTTTGTGAACCTTGAACATTTTTTTTTTTTTTTTTTTTTTTTTTTTTTTTTTTGACAGACAGATCACAAGTAGGCACAGGCAGAGAGAGAGGAGGAGGCAGGCTCCCCGCTGAGCAGAGAGCCCGACATGGGACTCGATCCCAGGACCCTGAGACCATGACCTGAGGCAAAGGCAGAGGCTTTAACCACTGAGCCACCCAGGCGCCCCCTTGAACATCTTTTTAAAAGAAGAGTTAGGTAATTGAATATTGCCACTTTTGCAAATGTTTATTCTAGCACACAAAAGAAAAAATCTCATACTGGCAGCATTTTTAACAATATACTGATATAAACTAATAAAACAAATTGTATCTAGAACTTAAGCAAGAGATCAATACTTGACTACTATGTTGAAAGATGAGAAACTTTATGAGGCCAAGCCAATTCTAGCAATCTCGTTTTTCAATGCCATTAGACATTTTTCCTTTTGCCAATTCAAAAATAAAAATGTCAAGTCTCAATTTTCTTCTTTAAGAGATTGCTAAGCATTTCTTTTCAGATAGGTTAATTGATAGGTAGGAGAGAGACTGATTAGTCACTGTTCTAGTTCAGGAGAGCTCAGGTTGATTCCATTCATCTGCCTAATACAGATGTACAAATATGTGCGGTTTATCCCATCATAATGAGGTCAAGGCATAGGAACCCACTTTCATTTGAGGGATGTGCTTAGAATGTGGTAAGTTGTAGGGGCTCTTGGGTGGCTCAATTTATTAAGTGTCTGCCTTTAGCTTAGGTCATGATCCAAGGTCTTGGGATCAAGCCCCTCATCTGGCTCCCGGCTCCCCTGCTTGTGTTCCCTCTCTTATTTTCTCTCTCTGTCAAATAAATAAATAAAATCTTTAAAAAAAAATGTGGTAAGTTGTAAAGGGAAATATCCATAGGAATAAATCATATGGAGATGGAATAAAGGTTCTTTATTGACAAAATGTAAAAATAAAAATTAATAAATACAGAAAAGGATAAAGAGGGAAATATAAACCATGTACAAAAAATTCATTTTTGTATCTATTCTCTAAAAAAGAAACTAAGATATCTTATAAAGCCTGATTCGTATTATATATTCTATTCTGAAACTTGCTTTTTTAACTGAAGAAATGAAGAAAATATTGAACATTGATAAATATTCACCTAAATGGGTCATTTTAGTGGCAGCAAAGAATCCTATAATGTGGTAAACTTTTAAAATTATTATTATTATTTTTAAACTAATTTTCTATTAAGCACATATAGGGTAATTTTCACTGTATGACTATTAAACATTTATGGGTGTTTGTGTGTGACAAGGATAATGTCTTAATTCAGTGGGGAAACAAATAATTATATAATACTCATTAACGAGATTCTGTATATCTATTTTTTAAATGATGATATTCCTCTTATGTATAATAATAAATTATACATGGACTGAATATTAAAGAGTAAATTACTACAGAAATATAAGAAGAAATTAGGCCTTTTTTCTTCTTTTTTTAAATCTTGACTTAACTCCTTCTGAAGCAAGGCTCAAAGTCCAAAACCCGGGAAGGAAGAGCCAGGCTCTCTAGGCTTTACCACCCACTATCCTTATTAAGTTGCTACATCTTTGCAATGTGTTTTAATTCATTCAAGACAAATTCTTCTGCAGTAGTCTTCATTTTCAAAAAAACTTCTTGCTTGTTTGCAAATATTTATCTTTTAAATAAATTTCAGAACCATTGTGATCATCTGCTTCTAACTACCCCTAAAAGAAGTCTATTGGGATTTGGTCAGCAGGGCACCAAATGTATGGATTAACTGGAGTAGGATTATCATCTTTGCAGGATTGATATTTTTAGCCTGTGAATTGCCTTTGCCTTTGCAAAGGAATGTTTTACTCAAGATCTTTAAAGAATGTTAATATGCAAGTATATAACCACCATTTAATCAATGAAAATAGGCAGTTTATTTAGGTGAAACTGAGATGAGTTTTCAGGCCCTTTGCAATAACCATTATACCCTTAGTTGGTCCTATCCCACAGGTTAGGGACCATTCCATCAGAGAAGAGTCTGTTTTTTGTTCTGTGGCTTGATTTTATCTGAGAATGTGGGAGAAGTCTAGAACGCCTGTGTACCTTTGTTCAGTGACCTGGCCTTGAGGGATTTTCCTCCATTAAGATACGGTTTAATCCATATCCTGTCAAGTTTAATGTTGACACAGATGATACATTAAAAGATGCCTTTCCAAATCTGTGAGTTAATGACCCTGTATCTACTTATGTTTCATCTATCTATCTATTATCTATCAACCATTATCATCTATCATCCATCTATATTGCAGGATTTAGAAAAAAGAAAATTCAACCACCACTTTCACAATGACATTCAATTTTATCAGTTTAAATAAACTTTCAGTAAATAAGAATTCATACTACTGCCATTTTCCATAGCTGAAACGGTGCAGAGTCAAAGCAATGCTCTGATATTTCTTTTTGCAATTTGCCTCCTTATGTAGAATGGAAGCTTATCATTATTAAGTGATTTCAAATTATGCTTTTAGGTAGTAATATTCTAACTCATTTGTTTTCAGAATGAAATAATTTTCTAATCATTGTTATGAAGTTTTATGTTTTTCCATAAGTGTATTTTTTTCATGATCAGGAAGAAAGATTAATTCAAAACTTGTTTTAACTGCTTTGCATTAAACCATAACTGAGTTTCATTGGGTTAAATTTGGTAATTTTCCAATCTAAGTGTGTTTTAGATTGGTGTCAAGACTAATTCAATTGCTTCTTTTCTAGATTCATAGGTTTCATAAAAAGTTCATTTTATGTTAGCTTAGGGCTTTTCAGCCTAGTGAGGATTATAGCATTTGTCACAAGGGTGCCAAGATTTATTATAAGAAAAAAGAAAATAATTTGTAAATTTTACAACTGAAATGACTATATATAGAATGCTTAATAACGGCACTTAAGAGACAACAGTGTGTGTACGCTCTTATGCTAATTAGCCAATTTGCTGTTGCTTTCCTTAATTGTGAAAGGTGGTTTTAGTGCGGAGTTCTGTGCTCTGGTTTATAGAACATTAAGACCTTAACTTATACCGGTGCTTTCAGTGGAATTAGGACATTGTCTTCTGTACAAATGCTGTCACATCACAGAAGGCACAAAACTCATCATGCTATTTATTTATTGCAGGTAGCTTTCGCAGAAAAAATGTTAGAGATAGGTGGGCCTATGCCTTCTCTAATGTGTCTCATCATTTGCAAGGAAGGCTGACTGTATTGCCATTACCATTCTGGTCACATCATAGAGAGAGCTTGGAATTTTAATAACTGTCCTATTCAGTGAATTATAGTCGTTTGATGTAGCAATTTGACAGTATTGTGATTAGCCAGCTAGTGGCTACCCCATCCTCTTGGTGTCTAATAAGGCTGCTCTATCCAGGCCTGTAGGCATCTTGGATGCCGTACGAAGAGGTAACTGAAATGATGAAGTGTTGTATATTATTTATAGCCTCAATTTGCTGAACTAGCTTGTTTTGTGTTGGTTTTGAGTGAAAGGAAAGATCAGGCAACTCTAAATGATTTCCATTTGTGTCCTCTGGATATGGTGCTCAGTTCATTGCACCCTCTAATTTAAAAGATGGCATTACTTCTCAGATGAAAGTGATTGTGCCAGAACCTGGCTTGAGCCAGCTGTAGAACTAAATGAGGTTTTGAAAAAGCCAGTGCACGTCGCTGAATGCTTGAACGTACTACCAGGGAGTGACTTTGGCAAGGGGAGGAAAGGACTTCACTTCACAGTTTCATTAATCATGTTAACTTCAACAAAAACAACTGTTATTTTTATTACTCTAGGAGAATTAGTAAAACTTGTCCTAAATCATATTGCAAGTGATCTTTATATCAGACTCTAGTCTAGTGGTAATGTGATCTTTTTTAACTAGAAGAGACCAAGCATGTATTTTTCTTCTCTCTCTTTCCATCCATCTATCCTTCTATCCATCTATTCATCCTTCCATCTGTCCACCTAACCAATGTGAACTGAAGGTCTGTCGGCTGCCATTTACCCATCTGAGTGATATTTAGTATTTATTATGTGACAGGCAGTGTGCTTAGCGAGAGGGTACAAGGATGAATAAAACCCTTATGGAAGTAGTGGCTGAACCACATGCCAACAGGCCACGACAAAGCAAGGTGATGAGTGGTTTGACAGTACTGTGGAAATTACGCTGTAGGTGCATAGATGAAGGTCACTGGCACCTGTCAGGGAGAGACTGTGGAATAGCCAAGAAAAGCTTCTTAAAGGGACTGTCCTTGAGTTGTGACTTGAAGGGCAGGCAGGTACTGCCAAGCAGAAATAGAGAAAAATATTCCTGGAAGAAGGAAGATCTGTGCAGGTTGTGAGCAGGAAAATGTATGCAGACAGGAAGCTGCTCTGAGAGGTTATGGGAGAGGAGGAAGCAGTCAGAAATACGACTCAGCCCATGAAGTGCTATCCAGAACTGTGTGCGAGTCCTGTCTTAAATTCATTTTGTTTCATATGTGCAGAAAGAAAACAAAAATAAAATTTTTTGAGATGGTCTCCTTTGTTTCCAAAGATGATTGCTTCTTAACATAAAGTTAAATAAATGTGTTTTTTATTTTAATTGCAAATGGCAGACACTCTGGAGGTAATGCGGGTATTCAGAAAATACTCAGTAACAATGAGGGGAATCATTATTGACCTACTAAGGTGATACATCAGTAGCAGCTTCTGTTGTGAATCCTTTATATTTATCATGTTATTTAATCCCCCCAGCAACTCTATGTGGTGGGAACTAACAGATTACAATTTTGTGGATTAGGACCGTGACCTTGGGTATGTTGATTAACCCACTAAGACTCACGTGGCTGTGGGTTGCTGTGTTGGGCTCCATTCCAGCTCTGCCTTTCTCCAGAGCCCCATGTTTAACAGACATGGTATGCTGCTTACATCAGACCAGGCAAAGAGCTAGATGCTGGAATTGTGAGTGATGAAATTCTGAAAGGCTTCAGTAGAGAATTTAGGAGCATTCTTTCAATTTCGAGGAGTGTTTGAAAGATTGTGTAAGCAGTGCCTACCCATATTTGAGGATGCTGGAATACCCTGCAGTTGCATGGTACAGACTGTGGGCATGTCTACCATTGGGAGTTAAACCTTAATGTTTCCTTTTGTGTCCTTGGGATATTCTTCACTATGGGGCAGTGTACTTCTCTGGAATCTTCTAGAGCTAAGAATCTCAGGAAAGAAAAATTAGAGTTTGGATATAGAATTAGTGGGCATAATCAGCATTCTTTTCTGTATTACCTACGGTTAATGGTTTGGTGCCAACACAGAATAGTAGAATGCATTTTTATGAGGCTACATTGTGACTCACTCGAATGAATCCAATGATGTCACACTAATTATTGTTATTTTCTTACATTTTGGAGTGTATGTTAGAGTAATATGGCTTACAGGTTAGTCTTCATAACGGCAAAGTTGCTACCACCACATTCTTACTCCACTAATAACTTTAGCAGATAGGTGCTATTTAGTATAAAACATGGTACTTCCCTGCCAAATATAATAGAGGAAGATTTTGTGTTTTTCTAAGTTCTACAGCTATTTAAGCTTTTAGAAGAGCATAACTACAGATGTGTTGCTTTTATTAAAGAAAGTCTACCAAGGCTTAAATTGTGTCATAAATTTTGTAGCTGCTTGCCTACGGAAATCATGTGTATGATTTTAAATATTATTAAAGAAAAAAAAAAAGGCTTCTTGGACCAGGCTTGACCATTCCCATCATACTTCTTGTCTCTATCTGCACTTTCAAATAGATATATGCCAGGCTTCTCAATCCGTCTTCCATTCTCTTAGCTTCTGTCTCATTTTCTATCTCTGTTTCTTTGTGCTGCATTTTGTATCATTTTTTCAGATCATTATTCCCATACATTAATTGCCAAACTGTGTCTTATTTGCTTTCTAACCCTCGGCTAAATTTTTAATTTCTCCTATGAAAATATTGTCTTTGGTTCTTATTCAGATCTGGTCGGTCATTTTTACAATCTCTTGTCACTCATACACCTTTTTTTCTCCTTTTCTTTGAATGTAACAAATGTATTTATTTTATATTTTATCTGATAATTATCATATCTGGAACCTCATTCTGTTGTTTTTAGCGTATACTGTTTGGTTTCTTTGTGTGTTTTTATTGTAATTTTTGGCCACACAATCAGGTTCCTTGGACCATCGTCTCTTTCTGGGAGGGAAAGTGTGCGCAATCAGGTACATTATAAGTTCTTAAGAATTCATCTCATTAGTGTATATGCTACTTTGAACATTTTTAGAAAGTTAAAGTAGGTGCATTTTTCTGTCCCTCTGATTATTTGTAGAATCCTTAATAGCTGGAAAGAAGCACTTAGATCCACTAGCTATTTTGTTATTCAGAGATCCATAGAGTGGCTTCCTTGAAAAGTATTTATTCACACAACAAACATTTAAGGAAAGTTTCCTGAAGTAGAATGGCGACTGTATTGTTACATTTGATAACCAAATTGAGCAATTACTAGTCAGATATTTTTAACGATTTGAGTTCATTCAGGCAGCAACAGAATTTGAACACAGACTTATTGAGGGCAGGTGTCTCAAGTGAGCCAAAGGAATCAGTGTGCCTGAGGGGTTCAATTTTGAAATTAAATACATTTCTAAGGTAATGGTGCAGGAACCTATCTGTGGCAAAGTGAAGTCAAGAGACCAAAGATTATTAAGCAGAATAGGTGAAGACAAAGTAGAACAAGAACAAAGACAAGTGAAGGTAGAGGTAATGGAGGGGTTCAGAAATGGGGTAGCTTGAATACTTTCCTTAGAAAAACATTTTTGATAATTTTATTGGTTCTGCCATTAATGAGACACATGTGTTATGCAAAGTATGCTTTAAAGCACTATCATAATATTTTTTATTTTTTCTTATTTTTAAAGCTTTAAACACACTGTTGTCTGGAGTTGGATGATAGAGTAACTCTGCAAAAGTAAGTCATGTAGGATGTAATGTCTGCTTCAAGGGACCCAGAATCTAGTGATAATAAAATGTTAAGTCAGAAAGCAGTGATTAGGGTGCAATAAGGTCAAATACATTGTACCTTAATGCATCAAGTGCACCAACACACCCCCCCACATGCACACATACCTTTTTGTGCATTCTATATTTAATTGTCTTTTTAGTAGGAAGCAATTTTTAGGATTTTTAAATTATAATCTTTCAATACACGTGATAAAATAAAGACGTTAAATTATTTCTTTTCAGTAACAACCTGAGCCATGACTCAAATTTTCAGAATCCTGACTTCATACCTACTCTACCATTTCATTTTGCCTCTCTTAGTAAGTTGAAATCTAGGGTGGTTAAATAAAAAAAAAAATAAAAAGGGATGGAGTAATAGACATTGCCTTAATATTAGATGATGCATCATATTTGTGTGAGCGTATCATTCACCGAGGACAAGTCACATCCTTCCTCAACTTATTTTGCTCCCAAATACACTCATTAATGGACTCCAAATTTATTTTATAACATCTGCAAAGTTCTTCTCAAGCCACACTTATTGCTGTCATATCACACTTCCAGATTCAACCACTTAACCCCAGACACTGAAGTTTAAAATGAACAGAGCTTGAAAGAGATCACAAATGAACAGAGCTTACAAAAAATGATTGATAGACAGCATGTTCTCTTGGCCTCCACTCTCAGAGCCCATCTGTTGGAATGGCATGGTGCCTGCTGGAGAGGTCAGCCTGTGTCCATGAGAGGATCCCTACATGGGCAGCCTCCTAAACTTCGTTTAATTTTATGTCCACTGTGTGAAGAGTATTCATACAGTGTTCTATACGCTTCTTCACAAAGATCAGTACAATTGAAAACGTGTCAGATGTTTGACTTATGAAGATTTCTTAATCTCTCCAATATTCTTATATTACTAAGCCTTTTATTTTAATGTACTATTTATTTTGTTCCACAGGCAGTAGAAAGATTTAGAGTTCTTTGGGCTTTCCAAAGGAAAGCAAAGGAAGCAACCATTAGAAGGGTCTTAAGAAATAAGCAGAAGTTCATGATGTTTGAGAGCCATGAAAAGTACTTCAGTGAAAAGCAGGCCATATAGAGATGAAAAGACCTAAGAGAGAGCATAGAATATTCAGAAATTATGAGGGATTAAGGTGGCCAAAGGAGCCACAGTGTAGAGACTGCACAGCCAGGAGGGAGTGGTGGATGGAAAAGCTGGAAGGCTAGCTAGAAGCAGATTGCGAGGGTTTTCATCCATTTGAGGAGGTTGGATACCAATCCCTAGAATACAATGGGAAATAGCTTGTCAATTGTTTTATGCAGTGAGTCTTGAAATCCAGTTTGTGTTTCGGAAAAATAACCTAGTTTCATTTGGGAAGATAGATCCAAAAAAGGAGAAGTGAAGAGAGGTCGGTAAATATAACCCATCTCCAACAGTAATCACTTACCTTTAAATCAAGGAAACGAGTAAAGTGAGTGCTTGTTGCATTTTACTTCTTAGGAAAATGCAGC
Organism: Enhydra lutris kenyoni; assembly: GCF_002288905.1. Classification (NCBI taxonomy): domain Eukaryota; kingdom Metazoa; phylum Chordata; class Mammalia; order Carnivora; family Mustelidae; genus Enhydra; species Enhydra lutris. The sequence goes on from NW_019154092.1 coordinate 23,578,875, forward strand.
CTCAAGACATTGGTCAAGCCCCACCCTTTGAAAGGGATTTCCTCTCTGACTCCCTTTTATTTAGACCTTCTGGAGCTTCCAAAACTAAACCAAACCAGAATACGAGTTAGAATACTACTGAGGTCATCCAAAGAAGAAATGATGGGCATTGACCTCAGTTGGTAGCTGCTTATATGGTAGGTAAGACCTGCAAGACACTAGAAAAAGAAAAGGAGCTGGTAAAACATGTTTATGGATCAAAAAAACAAGTTTGGTTCTGAACATTATTATTCACATTGGTCCAGGAAGAAAACTGAATGGATGTTCTCAGACCATGTTTTCTTCAGAAGCCAGTGAACCTTGCATTATTTTATCAGTTACCAAGACTGCTTTTCAAAGAATAAGTTGATTTGTTGCTCAACCTTATTATTAATGATTATGATGACATGCTTAAGAAAAACCCTTGTTAACACTTGTTGCTGTGAAATAATATAGCTTTCTTCACACTGTCAATTGTGTACATCTCCTATGAATAGCCCAAATTAAATCTATATTTACATGAGCTATTGGTAAAATTTAGGCCCTCCTCTATGACTCTAAATACCCCTTGTTCATCAAAATGAAAAGGTCCTGGTTTGGTAGGACAACAGTTTTCAATGCTTTTAACATTGAAGACATCTCATTTTTTTCAAGATATGCCAAGTAATTGTATCAAAATAAATTTATCAAATAAATTTCATCAATTTTTAATTAAATTTATTCAAAATAAATTTAAAGTAAAATCATTTTGTTTATGGGAATTTCTATATGTCATTAAAAATGACAAATCATTATTGTTCTAGGGTAAGGATGATAATAATAAAAGCCCTAAAAGCAATTTTATACTTTGACCCATCTAAATATATATTTAATCTATATCTACTTGTGTTCTATTGTCAGGAAAATGACAGGTTTTGGTTTTCTAAAGAAAATTTTTGTCATTTTATCAAAAGCGCCAAAATTACTAGAGTTCTTTCCTACCATCTATGCTCCTGGCTGACCCCTCATCCTGTCTACTACGTGTAATGAATTCTCCCTCCTCCATGGCCTTCCTTCCTTGTTCTTGATGCTATCTGCCATCATCTCATCTATTTATTTGTTTAATTTTTCAGTATTTCCCCTAGGATGTCTGCACCAAGGGAACTTGGCCTCTAGTGTTCTCAGTGCCTAGGTCCCTGTCTGGGAGTGTGGACACTCAGTAAATATATGTGGAAAGGATAAAGGAATGAGTGAATAACGTCAACATACATGTGAAGAAAGGACACAGGCGAAAATGGCACAGTTTTTCAGGATGGCAATTTAAGTCAGGGAAAAACATTCCTTTGTCACCTGCTACCTTTTAAGTGTCTATAGAAAAGAGAATGAAACCTACCAGTCGTTACCTAGAGAGAAAGGGAATATGGATTTTCCTTGTTAGCATTAAATTAAAACTTTGTGACGGGGAGCTGCAGGAAATGCTCTATCAGAAAAGACATATTAGGCCCATTATGTAAGTGAAATCACTCTGTCACGTGGCGAGGGCTGACAGATGGTGGTATAAATCAGCCTGATAGCATTCTTAACTGGGAAATTTAATATAAACCTTTGTTGGAAATCAGTAAAATTCCAGACACAAGGCCAGAATCTCCAGGGAACAATTAACAGTTCCAACAAAATCACAGAAACTCTAGCATAGCAAACCAATAATACTCACTCTTAAAACCTGTGCGAGGAGGAAAACATAACTAGCAATAGATTCCATCAAAAGGTTTTCTCTAGACTGTCTGGGGCAGGATCTGCACAGTGTTGAGGGTCAATCAAAAATTCTGGTTTCTGGCCAGCCCTCTGTCGCTCACTCCCCAGTGCAGCCTGGGCAATTTTGCACATCAACAGTGAGGCTGACCAGCTGGCTGTTCGCATCCATGTCCTTTGAAGCAACCACAGTTGTCACTATTCATTTTCTCTTTATAGTTCCCATTTTTATAGCTTTTTTTAAAAAAAAATTTCTCTCAGCTTTATACCAATTTCAAATTTTTCTTTCAGTCATGTTTGATGGCTGTTTTTCATTTCACATCCCTTGAATCTAGAATATGGCTCAGGTACCTCTTTTCTGAATCTTTGGCTCCCCCCTTCCCTCTCCAGTCCTCCCCACAAATTCACACAGTGAAACATCTTCAAGATCTGAGCTGCTTGGCCTTTCTTTTGTGTTAAATCTTAAATTGCTCCATACCCTTTATTTGTTTTGTTTTGTTTTGTTTTTTTCTCTTTTTAAACTTTGGGTCTCCTTTGTCTAGTTTTATGATGATTTGCTCATCCTCAGTGATAATTTCCTTTCAACAGCAGTCAGCTCTTTAAATCTAGTGTGTATCCAGGCTTGTGGGTGTGCTTGCTTGCATATTTTCAAGGCATTAACCCTAATCCCTGAATTTTTGGCCTGATATTTTCTTTTCACAGGTAAGTACAAGGATCCTACATAATCAATTGAAGAGCAAATTGACTGATCTTGGATGTCCTGTAGACACAATTTTGAACTCTTAATCATCAATGGAATTAACGGTATGTATGAGTTTCACATCTATTTCACCACTTAAACCTTAAGGTAAATAACAAGTTAGTACAGATGATAATGGCATTTTGAACAGTTATGGAAATGTATGTAAGTTGCCTACAATTATAAATGTGATCACAAACCTAACTATGGTCATTATTTAAGTTAGTTTTTATAAAAATATATATGATCTACATGCAAAATAAATATATTTCAATGAAATTTCACCAAAGTATAGTATTTTGGAGGATTTGAGGTTGAGTTCTAATTGTGTATGTGAAGAAACTGAGGCCCAGAGAGATTAAATCTCTTAGCGAAGTCTAGTTCCTCTAATAAGTTCTACGTTCATTTCACTTCTCATTTTGGAACTTCATACGCCCTACATTCATCACTGACACTGTCTTTAAAAATGTGTACAAAACCCAAGTGATGCTAAATTGTGCATGCCTGCTTTATTTATCCACAGTCAGTGTTCTTTGTTTCTGTTTCAGAAGTAGGCAAGAATTGGAATTTTGTGCAGTGATTGTATTCATGCTCTTTCTTATGTGGGGGTGTCAGTGGTATACGTAAGCTGCATTATGTACTGTCTGTTGATTCCCCACACTCCCCCACACCAGCATACTGAGACAATGATGTAAGAATTGGAAACAGGAAGATAATGGATCAGATTCTCCTTTCCTGCATAGGGAGATTGGACTTTATTATTATGAGAACTCATAAAACATTGTCGGGTAGAGGGAATCACTCCCTATAGGTCTGCTTGGAAAAGCCTCTTTGTGTTTGGGTATTTTGTTTAAGCATATTTTCTCTCTTCTTTTCTTCCTTCCACAAAGGCTTATTGAACACTATGCAACAAGCATTGTGTTAGGCATTGGGGAATAAAAAGGAATAAAATCACATTACCTATCTTCAAGGAGTTCTCGGTCTGCAGTGGGGGTAGGGAGGTGAAAAGCAAATAGACAATAATAGCATGAAGTAAGTGTTAACAACGATGAGAAGCACATCCACTGGAGCCCCTTAGCGGCACACCTAATCTGGACAAGGTCAAGAAAATTTTCCTTGGAGTCTCAACACCTGAGCTGAGTGTCCCAGGATCTATCCAGTAAAGAAAGGCAAAGACATTTTGGACAGAGAATCAGATCATCAGAAACCATACGGGCCATGGAAATGATTTTGGATATTGTAGCCTGTGTGTCATGGCTACTTCCTAGTTAAACTCAGCACCTACCAAGGAGCAATGGCATTCCTAAATGTGTTGGTATTATCCATCAGTTCATCTCACTAAACTAGGTAACTCTGCAGTATAATTCAAAAATCCCAATGGTTTAACAATAAAAGTTTATTTGTCAATCACACCAAGTCTCAGGCTGGACAAATGAAACTCTTCCCCATCTTGCAACTAGACCACATATACATATATCCTCCAAACACTGCAGCAGCTGCAGAAGAATGCTGAAGGACTCCTGGGAAGCTTTAAAGAGCAGCCTTGGAAGAGGTTTTATTGCCCCCTGCCATTGGCCAGAACTCAATCACATGTCCCAGCCCAATTGCAGGGAGGCTAGGGGAATAGTCTCCTATTGTGGAATCATATGGTGAATTCAGATTAATATCTATGCCATAAACAGAGCAGCAGAATGTACTCTGAGGTCATATCCTGAAATCCTGTTTTTTTTTTTTTTAAGATTTTAATTTATTTATTTGACAGAGAGAGAGAGAGATCACAGGTAGGCAGAGCAGCAGGCAGAGAGAGAAGGGGAAGTAGGCTCCCTGCTGAGCAGAGGGCCTGATGTGGGGCTCAATCACAGGACCCTGAAATCATGACCTGAGCCAAAGGCAGTGGCTTAACCCACTGAGCCACCCAAGTGCCCCTGACATCCTGTTTAAAAGGATACTTCTTTAAAAAAATAACCTATAACTATGCCTTTTCCAAAGGTCATTCAAATTAAATACATCTTGATTAGTAGTCTTCCTTAAGTAGATGGAATGTAATTGCAATGAAGAAAAATAACTAAAAACAACTAAGAACTGATGTTTTCCACAATTAGTGAGCGGTCAGCACATTTTTGGAGGAAAACACTTTCTTTCATTCAATGAATACACGTAAGTCCCAACTTAGGTTTTCTAGAAAATCTCTTGGAACTTTATTTTATTTTAAGTCATTGAAGTGATTGACTAGGCCAAATATTTTGTGTTTGAACAGCCTAAATGGTGGAGTTTCCGGATATCAGCTTGGGAAGTTGAGGATGGCAAAGATTCTGCTTCTGGATAACTCTGCATGTTTGCTTAATGAATCAGATGTTTTTGAGGTACGATTATGTGCCAATTCTGACTTTGGCAATATGTGAGAAAGAGAACTAAGGAAAGCATTGTCCCTGTCTGCAAGGTGCATATAATCTCCACAAAGTATTGACAAGTAGTAATATTGCACAATAGAATGAAATAATCACATTGTGGAACATTACAGAGGAAGGAATAATAAATTAGCACTGTGGTGATTTGAGGAAGGTTTAGAAGAAACTATGGCAGTAAGGAAGTTGAATTTTGAAGAGTGAGTAAGTTCTCAATAGAAGTAGAAATGAAAAATAATTCTAAGATGGAGTTCTTTGTGAACTTTAAATGTATGTTTTGAAGGGTTCAGTAGCTTTGTATGGCTGAAACAACAAGTGCTTGAAGATGCAGACTCATAGAAGGAAGAGGGTTTTTTTGTTGTTGTTTTTTTTTTTTTTTTTTTTTTTTTTAAGTAGACTCCATACCTAGTGTGGAGCCCAATGTGAAGCTTTAACTCACAACCCCAAAATCAAGACTTGGGCTGAGATCAAGAGTTAGATGTTCAACATACTGAGCCACCCATGCACCCCAGGAAGAGGATATTTGAAATCTTTACAGATGATGAGGCCAAGCTCAGGAGCCCTGGTGACTAGACTAGGGCAATCACTCATGTGTGTGTGCAATGAGAGATTGAGGCTGTCCAGGGAATATAAGGCTGGATTGCATATAGCCAGTTACCTTTCCTTGGCTGAGACCATGGCTGAGAAAAGACTTTTTAAAGTTAGGTAGTAAACTGTGTAGAGTGGGATGAGAAATGATTGTTTTTATTAAGTGTCATAAGATTTTCTTATAGGAACAGCCTACTTTAGGTCATTACCTTTAGATCCAGCTAGCCTACTTGGCAAGGCTATACTCTGTGTCTGCTTCCTTATGTGCAAAATGGAATTGATAACTGTCTCTACCTCACAGACCACTGGGACATCTACTGGAAATAGTGGAGTGCAGGATACAGGATAAATGTGACATAGGTATTATTATTATTGTTGCTTTTGTTGTTGGTGTTTCTACAGGTTGGAAGAAGAGGAATGAGAAAAAAATAATACCACCAACCAAAGGTATAGATTCTGAGTAAAATATAAACAAGAATTTATGGGTAGAAGTAATGCAAAATTTCTAAAAATGGTTGAGAAATTTTGAATAATAATAATAATAAATAAATAATAATAAATTAGATAAATTTTAATTTATTGGTTTCTTATTCTTACTTTCTAAGTAGAATCTAAAAGCCAAGCCAAGGGTGACTAGGGGCAAATATAGCTCAAGAAATTTGCATAACTCTTTGGAAAGGCCAAGAAGTCAAGGGCTTTACTCAGTATGTAACATGGGATTCAGCCAGGGTTCCAGGGGCAGTGTGCCCTTAACTGGCTTCTGCTTTCCCACACTCAGAAAACCAAAACTTTTGTATGGCAATTGAGTTGTTAAATTCTTCAACTAGAAAGTTCAAGACTAATGTAAAAAATTGTGTGGTTAATAAAACTTAAGAAGTTTTGCTTTCCTGTGGCTCTTATGTTGATACTTTCTATTGTTATGTGACTCAATGAAACAGCCGAGTATTCAGGTTTCTGTTTCAGTTTAAGTTTTATGGTTTGGTGCTGGCTTGAAACATTGGTGATTGCTAAGTTGGAAATACATTATAAATCCTCAAGAATTAGGAAAAAATGTTTTGGGATTTTGAGACCTAGGTTATGTCGAGTTTTTAAAAAATTATTATTAGTGGTTGTGGGGGTTTAGTGGGAAGTACTCTGGACTGGAAGTAAAGAGATCTTGGACAAATTACAAGATCCAGTTGAATTATAATTTCCTTTATAAACTACTTGCTTATTTCACAGGCTCACTGGAATATCTCCACATGCCTAGTATAACACCAGGATCATAGGCTCATTAAAAAAGTAAAAGATTATATGCACTCTTTGAACAAATATTTCTTGACCGCTTATCATATTCCAAGCACTGTGATTAAGTATGGGGGCAAAGCAATGAAGAAGGTTCTCTCTACCCTTGAGAAGCTCAATTCTAGTTGGAAGTTAGGAAACACACACACACAAAATAGTTATAGGTTATAATAACTGTATGAAGAAAACCAACAAGGGGCTGAACAGAAGGTGACATATTTTAGATAATCTTCCTGATTTTACCACTTACTATCAAACGTCACTATTTTCAAACTACATAGAGTTAAGAGACTATTGATCTAAGTGCAAAATAGATTATATCTATCTATACTGTGTGTGCATATTATATATGTATATTAATTTAAAAATATATATAGTTATATATATATATAGTTATACTTTTCAATTATGACATGTTACCCATTTGGCCTTGGATAATGTCTGTTGGGTCAAAAAATCTTATAACTTGGGCACCTGAGTGGCTCAGATGGTTAAGCAGCTGCCTTTTGCTTTGGTCATGATCTCAGGGTCCTGGGATCAAGCCCCACATCAGGCTTCCTGCTCAGTGGGGAGCCTGCTTCTGCCTCTCCCTCTGCTGCTCCCCCTGCTTGTGGTCTCTCTCTCTCTTGCTAGCTTTCTCTCTCAAATAAATAAATAAATAAAGTTTTTTTAAAAATCTCATAACTCAGTTGTGATGACTTAGTTTTATTGCTGGTTATGAATATGTAACTTATACCACTCCACCTCCTACTCTGTCCGATTTGATTAATTATTTTAGCTTGGAATAGTAAATCATTGAAAAGTTGGAGCAACAGGGATTCCTTTGCAGATTGCTGTGATTCATAACAAAATGTTGTTATGAATCATGTGTCAAAGGAAATGTCTGCTTTGTAAGTTACAGCTTTTCAAAGACTGAAACTTGGCAAATATCTGAAACTATGCATTTTTGTTTTTTAGTGGAAGAATAAACTGTTGGTGACTTGAGTCATCTAAATAATCTTTTTATTACTCAAACTGTTCTCCTTACTGCTTTATGGCAGGATTGTTTGATTTTTTTAAAACTATTTTTAGCCAGGTGATAATTTATATGGGTCCATGAAGTGGAACACACAGCTCAGTCCTTAATAGGTTTTTTTTTTGAAGAAAGAGGGGAAAAAAGCATGCTTAAGAGACTTGTGGAGTTACTTACCACAATATAACATGGGAACCTGTTGTAGAAGGATTTTATAAAGAGAAAAGAGAGTATAGAATTCCAATTCTGATATTAACCAGTTGGGCCTGCTATTTCTAAAACCTCAACACATCTTTTGAGTTGAGTTCAGCTGAGCTTAGTCTCATGCAATGTGGGAGTTAGAAGAGATCCATGAAGAATGGTCCCTGAGCCTAACAAGTAGTCAGAATCTCCTTTTATATTTTATTAAAATTTCCATCCTTGGGTTCTATCCAAGTCATCCTATATCAAATCCTGAAGGGTGTGGCCAAAGAATGTATACTTTTATCAGGTTCTCAAGACGATGAGCAATGAAGTTCAGAAATATCTTTAAAACGCAGCTGAGGGCACTAAGGTCCAATGTTATAATGTGAATTTAAGATACAAAATGTAAAATGGAGAGTCATTAATTCATTTACTCATTTTCTTTTTCAATGAAGAATTATTTTATGATTTGAATAGTATAAGGTAGAAGCAGGGGATGTAAAAGAGAAAAAAGTAGGGTTCCTGACCTCAAAATGTATTATTCTTATTAATACCAAAGGGCTATGATAATATAAATAAGTATGCACACCTGTTTGCCTAAAGCATCAATGAATGCATACATTTTGTGTTCTTTTTGAAAAACAAAAAACAAAAAACAAAAAACAAAAAAAACAAGCAATGCAAGTACCAATATTCCCAATCCGCTCTTCCTCCTTTTCTACTTTGACTTAAGCAGAAGTGTAACACACATGATCAACAGATTTCTTCCATGGGAACAAAAAGTTAAATATAAAAAAATAAAAGTTGGCATTTATTTAGAATTTAAAATACTCTAGGCACTGAACTATATACTGTACACATACTAACATAAAATCCTCACACCAACCTTATGAAAGTAGAGCTATCATTATCTTATTTTATAACTAATAAAACCGAGGCACAGGATGGTTAAGTAATGTGTCCCCAGGTCACACAGCTTATAGGTAGTCCTGCTAGAAGTTGAGCTCCAGAGTTGGTGTGCTTATTTACCATCTGATTGGGTGTCACTGGAATAAAGGAAAAATGAAAATAATTTTTGGCATGAAAAACCCAGTGGGACATTGTTGCTAGTGACAAATAAGACAATGGAATTCTGACGTCAGAATGACAGAATTAACTGGGGTATGTATGCATTATAAGCTCTTTGTTTCTATTTCCACAAAATACACACTGCTACACCCACCAACAAAGATACTAAATATGGGCAAACAGTGCTCTCTGTAGACCCCGGAGAAAAATAAATCACCTTGAGCTCTGACAACAATAAATTTTTCACTACACACTCATCAAGCAGAATGGAAGAGTGCCATGGAATGTGATTTACTTAATTAAATCTTTGAAGGAGGAGAGTGAGTTACTTCATAGAGCTGTATACTTTACACATTGACAGAAACAATGTCAGCAGCACAAAAGGTATCACCCTAAGGATGACGAATGTAAATGTTGAGGAGTTCTGTCTGCTTCTGTTTAACTGTGACAGAACCTGCTTCATGTCAGAAAAATCAGGAGACCTCTTTTTGGCAACTAGTCCCGAGTCCTGTTGCTCCCACTAAAACTCATCCTCGGTGTGCAGGGATCATTTCTCATGGAATTCTCTTGAGGCTACTCATTCAATCAAAAACACGAGGCAATAGTTCTGACATAAATGCATGAATGTGGTCAGAGGAATATAAACGAATCACTTCCTTATTTCTTGGAGTGCTATGGTCATCTCAGATTCACTTCATGATATTTTGGAACATACTATCAACCTTCTCCAGTCCTATAATGTCTTTTGCATCTTGCCTGAGGTTCGATAGGATTTGGGAATTATATCAGCCAGGATAGTCTAAGTCATGCTATAATAACAAACAATCCTCAAATCTCAAAGGATAAGCCCAACAAAAGTTTATATCTTGTCACCCGTGTAGCACAGAGGTGCACCATGGAAGGCAGGCTCCCATTTAGTACAGTCACTTAGGGGTTCAGCTGAAAGAAGATCTATCTTGACACGTGCTTTTACGATAACCAAGGGGGAGAGAAAGGGAATGTGGTAATTACACAGTGTCTCACAAAACTTCTGTCTGGAAGAAATAAATGTCACTTCAGATTACTTTTCACTGGCCAAAACAAGTCACATGACTGTGACTAATTTCAAAGGGAATGGGGAAATTCAACACTATCACATGATGAAAATATGTGAAATCAGATCTACACCAATAGTTCCAGTGGAAAAGGGCAAATGTAGCAGTCTTGACATGCTGGTGAGTGCTAAGAATTTAGGAGCACCCACGACCTGGTCTCTTGGATTCCTAGTGGCTTGATTTAATGGGTATCCTATCTATCTTGTCTTAGGAAAATTCCTGCACCTCAGCACAGGGTCAGTCTTGACCATCGAGGATATTTTCTTCTTTGCAGAATAAGAAGATAGAATTAGGAGCAAAGAGCATGGAGCATAAACTTCCTGAGAAGAATCTGTGCTGTTTTTTAAAAACAAAATCTTGATAGCTTTTGCCTAAAAGGCAAAATAGATGACAGGTGACTATTACGTTTCTTGATCGAGTCTTTTCAAGACTCTCCAAAAATGTCCAAAAGGCTTGGTCAGGCAATGCTTGTGGGATACTACCACTCATCAGGGCTCACTTTGGCCCAAGTAGTTTAGGGATTTTGGTTAATTTTTAAATTAATTGCATACTGATGCACTTATTAAGAGTTGTGGAATGGAGTGGTGGCCACGGTCTTAGTCCACGAAGGCTGTCTTTGCAGAGCTGGATGTACTAATGGGAAGAATTCACCACGATTGGGTACAAATAGTATCTGCCCCAATTCCAAAGGCTGTCCCATTGCTGATATCACCATTTCTAATTTTCAAGAAGTAAGCTAATTTCATATTGGTCTCATGTTGAACAAACACAAGAGGAGTTTAACTCAATAATAGTTCTTTTCTCTTCTAATTTCACATCTCATAAGGGTATGTTTTAGAGTGATAGATTCCATGTATCTCACCGGAAGATACAGTGCAATATTCTTGGAAAGAGCATCAAAAGAACACAGAATGAGTGTTTGTTCTTATTTACCCTTATATTTTAATTATCTTCCCCATAAGCCCAAGGAAGAGATTGTGTTAACACATTCCAACCAAATTTACCACTTTTAGGTTCTCCAAAATACTTTCTCAGAGTGGACATAATGGGCCTTGAAATCACTGTTTTGCCAGGGACCCATGTAGTACATCCTTATCCAATCCATCATCAAGTCCTATTAGTTTTATCTTTGAATCTTAAATTGGACATTTTCTCATCATTTCCACCATGAAGACTCTAGTCCAAGCCACCTTTGTTATTAAAATAGCTTCTTAAGTGACCTCAGTGACTCTATTCTGACTCTGTTAGTCTATTATCCACCCAGCAGCCATAGGGATCTTTTTCACAGTGTGACTCCCTGTTCGTAACTGTTCAATCGATTCGTAGGACAGACAAAGAGAGATCCGATCCTACAATGACATGAATTTTTCTACCGTTGATGCCTGAGTTTCTGACCTTACTCCTGCCACTCTTCTCTTTGTCTTGCTGCTACAGACAACTTACTGTTCTTAAACACAACAGACATACTTGAGGTCTTTGTACGTGTTTTATTCATGGCCTAAAATCTTTCCCCAAAATATTCCCATTGTTCGTTTCTTCACTTGATTTAAGTGTCTGGCTAAATGTTACCTTCTTGACCACTCTGTTAGTTTTTATTGCTGTGTAAAAAGTATCCCAAAATGTAGTGGCTTAAAATGATGATTATGTATTATATCACGTGGTTTATGTATCTGGGATCAGCTTAGCTTGGTGGACCTGACTCAGAGGTTTCAGCCATATCAGCCAGGGCTACAGTCATCTGAGTGCTTGACTGGGATTCATGTTTCTACTCTCAACCCGGCTTACAAATCTGACAAGTTAATGCTGGTTCAGTCTGTCTCCCTGTGAACATCTTCTAGAGATGGTTGAGTGCCTTTACAATATGGCAACTAACTTTCCCCAGAGTGAGGGGTCCAAGACTGAGAGAACAAAGAAGTGTCATTCCCAAAATTTATAACTTAATCTTGGAAGTCAACACACCTTTTCTTTCAGTTTACCTAATTTGTTAGAATTCAAAATCCAGCCTTCAATCAAGGGGAGAGAAATTAGTCTCCCCTTCTTGAAAAAAAGAATATCAAAGAGTTAGTGGATATATTTTTGAATCACCATGGCAAAAACTGAATTCCCCATACAACCTCTCCTATAACTCTTTATCTCCTTACGCTGCTTCATTTATCTTTATGCCACTTATGACACATGATATATCTTTAAAGATGCAATATAGTGAAGTTAAGAATATGGACTATGAGGGGCGCCTGGGTGGCTCAGAGGGTTAAAGCCTCTGCCTTCGGCTCAGGTCATGATCCCAGGGTCCTGGGATCGAGCCCCGCATCGGGCTCTCTCCTTGGTGGGGAGCCTGCTTCCTCCTCTCTCTCTCTCTGTCTGCCTCTCTGCCTACTTGTGATCTCTCTCTGTCGAATGAATAAATAAAATCTTTAAAAAAAAAAAAAAGAATATGGACTATGAGAGCAGACTATCTTAATCCCAATTCCAATTACACAATTTACAGGGAATAAACCCTTGGACAAATTACATAACTTCTCTGTGCCTCAATTCTTACATCTATAAAATGATACACTCACAGCATCTAACTTAAGGAGTAGTAGTGAGGAATAGGGGGATGGATGGATGGATGGATGGATGGATGGATGATAGAGATAGCACTTAGAATCATGTTCAGCACAGAGGCGCCTGGGTGGCTCAGTGGGTTAAGCCTCTGCATTTGGCTCAGGTCATGATCTCAGGGTCCTGGGATCGAGCCCCACATCGGGCTCTCTGCTCAGCAGGGAACCTGCTTCCCCCCCTCTCTCTGCCTGCCTTTCTGCCTACTTGTGATCTCTGTCTGTCAAATAAATAAATAAAATCTTAAAAAAAAAAAAAGAATCATGTTCAGCACAAAGAGCTACATATTACGTGGTATTGCCTCTTATTCTTACTACTCCTATTACTATTTTTAGTAAACAAACAAGGATTTGTTTATTCCTTTCTTACTGGTTATGATTTGCATCAGTGCAAGAAATGTGTCTCTTTGTTCACTACTGCATTCTCAGAGCCTAGAACAGGTTTTCAGAATTATGTATTGAATGAATTTATGTTCTAGAGGGTAAAGCCACTTTAGTTCTATATTTTAGGTTTGGTGCCTATAAATGTACTCAAATATATCCATTAATTTACCTACTCATTCCTGCATTCAAATAGGTGAGGAATGAGAACCTGGGTATAAGATATAATTAGTTAGATGTGCTAGGGTCTCCGTGTAGCTCTTTGCAGCCAACAGAGCCTTATTAAGTTTAATTTCAGTAACAATCTTAGAATTTCTTAACAAATTCATGATCCACATCAAGTGGAGATCTATTTCACATTTTCTTTCACAATTCAAAAACTGGAAGTTTAAACAAATTTGCAACGTAAAATCTGTGTTTTAATGACATGGTCCGTGAGGACTCCACAGAATCAGAAATCCCCATTTTTGCCTACACTAGTGCAAGCCAAGCAGAATGTGACTCACACAGCTGTCTTCCTTGGCCACCAACTGCAGGCAGACATGTAGCCCAAAGCCCGTTTTGGAAGAGGTCTGAAAAACATGTCATGCCTCGGTGATATCACTACACTCACTTTTGCACCTGCCGTTTGCTTTTTGGAGTTGTTAAATGGAAACTTCACGTCCCCTTCAACCAAACACAGTCGATGGAAGGGAGGCTGTACTATACCAGAGGGCATGGGTGTTAACAAGCCCGAGTCTACTCAACCACAAGCATGGCCAGTGACTCGAGCAAGTCTGTCTTCAGCCAGGGGAAAAAAAAAAATAGCACCCTCTTTTTTAACTGACGGCTTCTGGTAAGAAACCTGGTGGTGAGGGAACAGGCCCAAACAAAATCTGGAGTGCAGTGACCTTTCTGATTTACATGAGGCTACTGCTTCTTCTCCTGAAGAATTATGTTGTTTTATTTTTTGCTGCTCCTGTGAACCCATGCAACAAGGTATCATCTATATTTGCTTTGTCTAGCCTTATGGATCAGAATGATAGTTGCAAAATTACACTGAGCTTCTAAGCAAGGAATACATAAATTAAGTCTGTTTCTGCCTATTGTAAAGAAAAAAGGGTACTGATCTTCTAAATGAGGTATTTATGCAAAAGAGCTAACAAAAGTATCTTTTGAATGAGGTACTAATGGAAGACAGATAACTGAAAATTCGGATTGCTTTATGGAGATATTACAGAAAGATCAAGTGGTGAGTACCTGACTGATTACAGAAATGTTTTAATTTTGATATATTGTAAGCACATTAGAAAAGAAAGAGGAAGATATCATACTATTTTCCTTTCACTATTTCATTTAATAAGCATATATAATGGCACATAGTAGTAGGAGCTGGCATGTGCTGGGCATTGAGGATACACGATAGACAAAACATAAATGGTGTTTGAACTCTGGGTGTTTATGTCAACCTTGAGGGTAGGGAAAGCAAATGTTAAACAAACAATCACACAAAACATGGAGGAATGTCTGTTCGAGTGCCTTGAGAGACAAGTATAGTGATGTATTCATTTAAACAGTATCTTTGAGTGCCCATTGTGTGTGCCTTTTCCCTCTCAGGTATATAGTAGTAAACAACATAGGCAAAAATCTCTCTTTTTATTGAATAGAACTGTCAAAAAACTCTTCTTTTAGAGAAGCAATAAGTGAAATAAATGGGTACATTCTAGGGAAGGATGTAACAAGCAGAGGTGTGACGAGTAACGGGAGAGAGAGAGGTCAGAGGGATCCTGAGCTGGGGTAAGAGTATGGGTGAAGTAGGGCCTTCTAGCTGACTTCAAAGGCATTGACTTTTTCTTTGTAAGTTAGGAAGCTTTCGTACACCCTAAGGAGTAGTATGGTCTGACATGTCTTAAAACGTTGACTCTGGCTCTAAGGAGCAAAGGTGGAAACAGAGAGACCAATGAGAAGTCTCTTTGCTAGTGTAGGAACAAATAAGGTTGTATCAGCAGCCAATAGCAGCGTTATAGGTATTGAAAAGTGGCTGCATTCTGGATGTAATTTCAAGGTAGAGCAACAGAGTTAGCTGCTAGACTGGATAAAGAATAGAAAAGAGAGGAGTCAGGGAGAACTCTAGGAAACTTTGAAATAATGGGGGTTTTCAGAGAGTCTTCCTTGACAGCATGACAATTGAGTTGAGATTTGAAGGAATAAGGGGAATTACTCAGGAAAAGAGTAAGGATGGACAGAACAAGTAGGCTGATGAATGATTACAGGCCTAGCGAGATAAAAGGAAGACTTCTTTTTTTTTTGAGCTAATGATTAACAAAATATCCTGAAATTAGAGTAGACCGGTTATACTTGTACAACTTTTAGGGAAAATGATACGTTTGACGCTGTGTACTATAAAAGTAGGGCATTTGACATTGTATTCGTCACAAATTCTTCAGTTAGGCTCTACCTTCATTAGGTTTATTGTACATTCATTTAATGCATTTTATTTCAGAATTACTATTATCGAAGGTATTTCCTGACACAGTTCATCTGTACCTGAGCAAGAAGAGGAAAGCATAGTTGTTTATTTCCAAAATCATACGCAGTGTTTCTTAACAACAACGGTAGGGAATGGAGAATGGCCCACACAGTGCAGTAATATAACTGCCTGACCGGCCTGGAGCCTGCAACTGTAAATAAATTAGGAAACTTCCAGCCTCTTCATAAGGATTCAAACCACACATTTAACCTGGATATGAACTCTATTAAATCCTGTCACATATTAAATAACAAATCAAAGCAAATATGTACGGGACCAACAAATATGTGTAATAATTTCAAACATTTTCCTTTTCTGTTAAATATTTACACCATTTAATAGTTTCATGTTAAAAAAATAGTGTCCTGTTTATCTTACTTATTAAATAGCCTCTCATTTCTTTCCTGTCTCTTAAACACAATATTTCTATAAAAGAAGTCACAATAAAAGGCGGTCTATCTTCGTTGTGTTTAATGTATTTTAAAGCATGGCATTTGCACTTTTATTTTCTTTCAGTTTTTATGATGTGTGTTTCCATTTTTTAGAGTAGCTTCAAGAAGTACTTAGATGAGTTCTTAACCAGATTCAAAAATTAGGTTGTTCAAACGGCCCAAAGCAATGAAAATAAAAGCCATCAAAGTCTTTGTATTCTGCTATTTTTAAAACTAGGACCTTCAACTTTGGTTTGATTTTTCTAAAGGAGGAAATCAGAAATCTCAGGGCAGGATGTATAGCGTTATGACCACGAAGCTGTCCCAGCATGGAGCTGATAGAATAAAGGAAACCCTGTCAGGAGCACATCTGGCCGTGCCTGTCACGCTAAAGCAGTGTGTCACGTCTTCTAGTTCGAAGCTGTGGTAAACTACCTACATCACATTCTCTGTGCCTTTGGAAATGGAGATACGCTTTTGAGAGGAAAAATAGGTTCCATTTTTTACCTTCTGTGCTCCAGTCATACTGAGGTGACTCACATGATGATCCAGCACATAGTGAATTCAGGAAGATCAGTCATTTAATTGGTCATGTTGGCTATTAAAAAACAATGGTCGTCAGCATTACATAGAAAAATAACCTATATGTTTATATATATATATATATATATATATATATATATATATAATTTTATTGGATTTTTCTGAGGTCTGTGAGTGTTCTCAATGAAGACAGTTTCTTTTTTTTTTTATTAAAGACTTTATTGATTTATTCGAGAGAGCGAGACCATGAGAGAGAGTGTGAGAAACAGAGAATGTGAGAGAGAGAGAGAGCACGAGTTGGGGGGTGGGAGGCCAAGCAGAGGGAGAAGCAATAGCAGCCTCTCCGCTGAGCAAGAAGCCTCATGCAGGACTTGACCTCAGGACCCCAGGATCATGACCTGAGCCAAAGGCAGAGGCTTAACCGACTGAGCCACCCAGACGCTCTGAAGACAGTTTTCTATAGGTTAAAGCAGAATACCATCCAGGTGACTCTTGCAATTCTTAAGTGGCTGGGAATTTTCTTAGGGCATTGTTCTGTAGAGAGCCACTTCCCCAGAGAAGAGGGGAGAAACCATTGCTGCAGCTGACTCCTGTACATGCTATAAAGGCTGATTTAAAACAACTGCCTAAATCACAGCCCTGGCTTAATGCGACCAGGACATCTCTAGCTGAGAGATGCTGAACTCATTTTATCTTAAGATTTTATTATGATCTAAATATAAAAATGATTTGCAGATTGTAAAACCTACAAAATATATAAAAGAGGTCCTTTATAAAACCTACAAAAATATAAACAGGTTGCTAGATATGTCCAATTCCTTGTAATTATTTTTATTTGAGATCCAATGGTGTCAGTCTCAGAGTGCATCTCATTCCCTGTAACGTCAGCCAAGTGTGGTTACAACAAGAGCAAACTCTCTTATAAAAGCAGGAATAGTAATAATCAGCTGATGTTCACACACTAGCCTCTAGTGTTATAATTGCTTTATGCAAGAGATCTCTGGAGAAGAAATGGAATATCTGATCGTTCCCATTTGACAGATGAGGAAAATGGAGGTCTTAGAGCTCTTGAATCTACTCACTGAAACTACTTTGAATTCTTCTTTGTACACATAAGGTGACTTATTGTGACATTGATTATTACTATTATTACTACACTTTTGCAATTGGGGCTTTTCACAGAAACATAATCACACTGCATACTTTTGCCCAAGTGAAAGTATTTCCCTTTTGAAGTTTTCTTTGCAAAGTCTATTTATTGTAGGCTTTCTTTCATCTACTTGAAGCACGCTTGACGAGCCCTCCAAGCAGGGATTGCTAACGGTTTTTTACAAAGGACTATCTGTCAGCTTTTGCATTCTTTACACATCGTTGAGTTTTAAAGTATGGGACTGTGGCCGCTTACTACATAACATGGTCTCAATAAACCTATCAGTTGGAACTTGGCTCAGCAGCATTTCAAAAGCCTTACACTGGCCCCAGGTACATTTGAGGAAAATGTCCCCTCTCAGCAGGCATGGATAAAAATCTAAATGCAGTGTTGGCCCTGGTTAGAGGAAAGGCCCCAGAAACATTAAGGACTGCTGAATGTGTGAATCTAAATCTGCCTTTATACCTGTTTTAACAACTCCTATTCAACTCTGTGAGGAGTCCAAAATATTGCATCGAGGGTCAGTTGAGTTTTATGTTCTTAAATAATGCTGGCGACCTTCATTCGGGAGTGAGATCTGCGAAGGGCAGCCCTTTACATAGGGGAAACTCACTTGTTGTAACAGCATATTAGGACTGAAGAGTTAGAGCTTTATTGGCAAACAGAGGCAAGTTAGGTTTGGGCTCTTATTCCAAAGAAAAGTGCCACCTTGTCAGCTGAGCCTCGAAGGTCGCCTTTGTATTCAAATCTCGTGTTGCCAGCTTCTTCCTGGTTCCATTGCTAGATGGGTAAGATAATGACCTGTTCCTTGAAAGATACTTTGACCCTCGGAACATACTGGTTGTCTCTCTGGACACGGGCAACTAATATCTCTGGTTTTCTCCAGCAAGAGACTTCTTCTTCTTGCTTTGTGTACAAGGTCAGTGTGCTTCATATGGAGGCACAGTAGGTGGGTGAGTGTCACCTGTAAAAAGAGGACCACAAAGCCCTCTCTTTCCAGGTATCTTTTCCGTTTGCTGATATCTTCTCCTAGAGTTCCCACTTCAGAGGAAGTCATTGTACTCCAATGTATTAATTTGTATGCAACTTTTAGCACTCACTATTAAAACATTATAAATCAATTTATCCAATTATCTGATTGCCAGGGTTACAAAGAGATATCAACGCAAGTAAGTTTTGATGAGGAAATGGAAGGGCATAGAAATAGGACATTCTGTGCAAGGAAGCAAAATTCAGATAAAGATCTTTGAACAGGTAGAACATTTCTTCCATTCCTTTCATTTGCCCCTAAATTATGCAACTATCATCTTTCAATGCATATTTAATAGCATTCAAGACACTGTGGTGTTGGAAGATAAAAGCATTTTATTTATTTTATCTGCCTTTAGAGAGATGAGATATATAAGGATATATAAGGATACACACACACACACACACACACACATATTCATGCATATCTGTGTGTATGTGTGTGTAATACAAGGGAAATACTGTCAATGAAATCACAGTGATTGAAGTATTGTGCATGAGCAGAGGAATTAAAGACTAATCCTTTCTGAGGTCTGGGTTCAGAAGGGAGCTGGCATTTGTGCTCTGCTTTGATGAGTACATAAGATCATGAAAGCCAGTAAAAAGGGAGGAAGGATTCCCAGGAAAAGAAATGAGGGCAGAAGCGTGAATGTAAGAAAGGGGATGGTGGGGGAAATGTCAAGTAATTCCAGTTTCCTGGAAAAGTCAAGTTCTTACAAAGATGTGGGAAGAAAAACAGGTTGGAAGGGTTAGAGGGTTAGAAAGGCATTATAAGGTTTTTGGAATTAAACACATAGATGTGGGGAATTAACGAAAGGATTATAGACAGAGGAGGGATGTGATCATTTCTGTGTGCTACGAAGAGCTGGCAAAGAGAATGATTTGGGGAACAGCACAGAGGCTCTTACAATTGTTCAGTCAAGGAAGGAGGTGAAAAGAAAATAGAACTATGAGTGTGTGGCCAGGACAAAGGAAAGGGAAAAAACACTAGGATATAACAGCAAGAGGAATTTATAACTTATGAATTGTAGCATTGGAACAATGGGATCCCCTGAAAGAAAAATATGCAAAAGGAAGTATGAATACGTAAATATCTAAATATGAAGAAGATGTAAGCTTGTACTGCTGATGGGAAATGTAATAAAAATGTTTTTTCTTATTAACCCTTATTGATAGAATAACAACGATATTGATAATAGTATTTAAAAGCTGGTGTTTATCCGTCAGCCTCACAACAAGTCTGACAAATGGATAATATTAAGACTTTATAGATGACACAGCAGGTACAGATAGGTTCACTGTGTTAGATAATAGAGAAATATATGTAACCTTGAAGTTACAAAAAGGTGTCAAGTTCAGATGTTTTCATTCCAAGTTTAGTTTTTTGCACAATCTATTGGAGTCACCCCATAGGCACATTATTGCATTCGACATAGCCAAGCAAATACATGTTCAGTATGAAATGTTCTTGATTTTTTTGGGCGGGGGGCAAGTTCTTATGATGTAAAGACTACGAGGCGATTTTCCTGCTCCACCAGGAGTAAGGGAAATAAAAGTCAACAAATAGACAAAACAAAAGCATAAAAGGTTAAAATATTGGAGGTAAAATTTGTAAGGTTAAAGAAAGTCATATTTAGGCAGTGGGGTTATGGACACTGGGGAGAGTATGTGCTATGGTGAGTGCTGTGAAGTGTGTAAACCTGGCGGTTCACACACCTGTACCCCTGGGGCTAATAATACATTATATGTTAATAAAAAAAAAAAAAGAAAGTCATATATAAGCTCCATTGGTCTGTTAATTGACACTGCAAGTACTTTTTGGATCTTGGAAGGGAGGATCGAGTCTGTGATTCCCTTGAACTCGACACCTAATAATGGTGGAATAATGGGAATAACTATTTCGATAGTTATTATAGTATAAAAAATATTTTCACATTTCACTGTAAATTGTGTTTGTTGATTTTATTATGTTATCCTCTAAACAACCACTTTTAGTATTTAGGACTGGGTTTTTTTTATGTGTGTTGATTTTTTAATTTTTTAATAGGTAAGGAAATTGAGAATTTTCCTCATAGCTATTAAATGAAACAAACTAGAACCTGAACCTTAACCTTCTGATTCAATGTCTAAGATTCTTTCCCTGATCCCACATGAACTACGAAAAGTATGGTAAAATAACTGAAGGCAAGCAGTTTCTATTATGAGGAAAGAAATTGAGAGTTAATTTTTTAAACTGCCTTTCCATCTCTTCAAGGTTTTAGAGAGGAAGCTGCAAGCTGGGGATGCTTCATTTATCTTATCTCTCTGACAAAGAGTAAGATGTATTTTGGAATTCCCTGGAGCCCGTGAAGTGTACTAGGCACCAACAGAGCTTCCTGTAATTAAAGGCTCCATTAGATTTGTATGGAAGTGGCAAACTCACTTCCGGAAGCATATAGCCAGTTGCAAGCCTTAATTTAATAAAAGAGAAATCAGAAATTGATCAAAAATGAGATTTGTTAGGATTAAGATGTTAAATAAAGCCATGTTCAGGGCAGAGTTGACAAAATCTTTCTCCCCGAGATGGTCTGGAGTGAGGAGCTTCTACACTCGGACGAAGGATTTTATTTTAGAAGTGAGTGAAGAAGAGAGATCACTTGTTGCTCTGAGCTGGAAGTCTACAGAATTTTTCAAGATTTGGTGAACAGATGCTTTTAAAAGCTCTTACCAACTCAGCCTTCACTACTAGCAATTTCAAACAAAGCGGGAGGTCAGCACATTAATGCTATTTTCCTTCCTTTGTCTGTCGTCCCCTTGGCTAACCACTGACAGGGAACAGCCTGGAGCAGACTGGAGAAGCCTCCATGGTGAAAACACGTCAATGTCAGCTTTTAAACTGGGAGCTTGTTGTCAGCTGGAACTAATTTTTCCAGTTTCTCCCCGACTTTACCTCTTCCTAACCACATTAAAACAGAAACAATGCTCATGACCTTTATCCGAAGATACGCAATTTTGTTGGGGTTGGTATCATGAATCTGTCATTTCTTACCCATGCTGAATTCTATATATGTTTTCATGAATAATGAGACAAGATGGTATATGAGGAATTAGGGATGGTTTTGCTGGAGATCTTACATCCTACCCTAAAAATGCTTCTTAGATCGGGATCCTCAGAAGCAGATCTTGAGATGAGGGTTCATGTGATAGAGATTCATTAGAGGAGGGACTCCTTCCTGGAGTCACTGTTAGGGAGGGGCTGAAGCTGGATAAGGAAAAGAAACAAGCCAGCAAAGGGTAATTGTTCAGGAAATTCTTCCTGAGGGTGGCCTCAGTACCATCCTCCCCAGGCAGAGCTGGCTTTTCCATTAATCCTGAGAGACCCCCATCTGGAAGACAGGGAGGTAGGCTTTTCCCTCCCTCACCTCCTGCTCACTGGTTAAGTAAGGTTGCCCCTTTGGGGGTTGTCGCCTCTGGGAAATGCCAGCCCCAGTAGCCTGAGATCAGTCCTAGCAGTAGAGTCTTATAGGCAAGTTGGAGCAAATATTTTCCAAAGCTAGGGGAGGCCATACTAGAAACAGTGAAAGAAGTCCAAGGGGAGCTTGGCAGACCACTGACTATGGACACACCAGATAGTTCAAAAGAAATGGACCAGAGTTGCACTGGATATATTTTTTTAAGATTTTATTTATTTATTTGTCAGAGAGAGAGAGAGCGAGCGAGTGAGCAAGGCAGGCAGAGCAGCAGGCAGAGGCAGAAGGAGAAGAGGCTCCTTGCTGAGCAAGGAGCCAGATGCAGGACTAGATCCCAGGACGCTGGGATCATGACCTGAGCCAAAGGCAGCCGCTTAACCAACTGAGCCACCCAGGCATCCTTGCACTGGAGATTTTAATTTCCCCCATCCTACAAAAAATCTTAAGATTGATTGTGAAACAAATGATAGTGAATACCCCTGGAGTAGAAAAAGGTCTTTGGAAAATCGTGACGGGAGAGGTTTGAAGTACTTAGGAGAGACAGGGAGAGGGTGGCAGGTTTCCCTTCCGGGAGTCAGACAAAGCAGCAGCAAGGTTTGAGGCTACAGTGTATGTGGTAAATAGCATCCTTTGGGAGAAGTAATTCTACTTCTAGAGTGGCTCTTTGGAAATACCTATTACTATTTTTACCTAAACTCTCCTGACAGGCAAAAAAATCCAATGACAAGGGCAATTTTGGCTCTTTTAGGAGCAAGCAGTAGTGTATTTATTTATTTATTTATTTATTTTCTCCCTGGCATTTTAAGGATGTGTAGGCTTCCTTCATCTGGTGTCCTGCATTTTTCTCTATGTTCTGCTTTGCCAACCCCAAATTAGAGGTATTACTAACTGATGTTACCAGTGCAGTATATTACCAACTCTGTATAAAGAGTGTGCCTACTAACAGCTTTGTCTCTCCAGTGAACATCTCTCCTTGCTATACTCCTCCACCCTGATCCTCTGTGCTGGTCTGATTCAGAACATGGCTGAGGACAGGGTTTGTAAACACCTGTTAAAGAATGGGCAGAGCAGAGACTTTGCAAATAAGATCTTCTCCAAAATAATCATCATTGGAACTGCAAGTACATAATAATAACATTGCCAAAATTGTTAATTTCCTAAATAAAGAGTAAAAACATGCATTTTGAAATCTGGAAAACAGCCTATTAAAGATGGATGGTATCCAGGCTGAGAGTGTTTTAGCTGCTTCTGTCTGTCTTCAATAAACAGG
This sequence comes from Enhydra lutris kenyoni, assembly GCF_002288905.1. NCBI lineage: Eukaryota > Metazoa > Chordata > Mammalia > Carnivora > Mustelidae > Enhydra > Enhydra lutris. The sequence continues at coordinate 23,602,359 of NW_019154092.1, forward strand.
GGATACTCTGTGTGTGTATGCATGTGTGTGCGTGTGCGTGTGTGGAATATTTTCCATCAACTCCCTGCCTCAACCCTGAGAGCCATTCTCCACCCTGTCCACCCGGAGTGCATCAGAGGACTGTGCCCTTTGGCGTTGGTTTAATGGGCCCACGAGAGGCAGTGGAAGGAGACAGCCAGAGGGGAGGAGAGTGAGATTGGAGTATTCCTTCCCAAACTCCCTCCATCCTGGGCTCTGTAGGGCAGCTAGGGCTTTCTCTTTGGGATTTGGTAGTTGTTCCTTCCCCTTGAACTCTTAGACTAAGGGCTGCTGATGTGTTCTTCCTGTTGTTAGCTGTTTTCCCCACTGTTTCACAGTGTTCCAACGGTGTCTGTCCTGAGGGGGCCAAAGGTAGGGGAGGGAAGAATTACACATCCTCTGTTGGTTTCCTTGAATCTTGCTCATTCCTCTTCCTGTGAGTAGTCCCTTTACTAAACTCTCCTCCACCTCCCCGTTTGAGCACAGCTTCTGGAACTTGACCAAAAAGGGCAGAATTGCTTTACCCTCCCCGGACAACGTGTCTGGTCATAATCTATGGGTCTCACATAGTTCCCTTCTCCCTCAGTAAGAACTAGACTTCGTTAGCAGCAGAGCTGCCCTCTGACCCAGTCAGGAGGGGCCCTTCTTCCCAGCCCGTGTTTTCAAAGCTTCCCTTACAACAAACATTTACAAAAAATGGATTCATTAAAAAAGACCCGAGTCTTTTTTCTTCTGCCCCTTGATATCCAATTCTCAGCATTGGCATAGCACTACCTAGAAGGCTAAATGTCTGCTCTGGTGACTAGACTAGCAATGCCAGGCCCCAAGGATATACTGCTCCACATTTTTTGATGTAGCCCTGAGACGAAAAAAATACAGTTGTCCAAACCTTCGAGTGTTTAGAGATGTGCTTCTGCTAACATGAGAGACAGAAGCTGCGTTAGCACACAGCAAAGGTTGAAGGGTGGAAGCATACAGGTACGTGAAAAGAAGAACTAACTTATCAAATCCTTTTTCTCAAGTATGAACGCAGCAATTTCTCACATAATGAAGTTTCATTTTCTGGTTGTGCAGAGCACCAGCTTTTCTTTTTTCTCTTCCCATCCTAATGTGTAATTCTGGAGTTCATTATAAATTAGCATGATGGAATCCTAACAGTTGCACAAAATGGCCGAAGAGACCATTGTGATACTAAACAATTCCTATTTCTTACACATCTGTATATATGTAAATCTAGACTTAACAGGCTTAAAGCCACTGGCAAGTAGCTAGACATTGGAAACTGGAATTGCAAATAATCACATATTACAAAAATATGTGGTACAATTAAGTGAAATTTTGAAAATAAATAATGTGGTTTTATTTAAATACTCTTTTTCAAACATTGATGCTTATTATAATTATGTTACTGTTTGATTTTAATATACAATTTAAAGTATTTTGGAAGAAAAAGATTTTGAAATGATCTTTTTTTCAGTTTTAACATTTACTTTATATTTTGATGAAGAATATATTTAAGTGTGTAACCTTTAATTAAATCACATTTTAATTTTTCATTCTTCAGATCAAGTATTGACAAACTTTTTCTGTAAAGGACCAGGTGTTAAATATTTTAGGCTTTGTACTTCATCTAGTCTTGCTACAACTACTCAGTCCTGCGGTTATATCACAAAATCAGGCAGAAGCGCTGTGTGAATGAACGGGCAAGGCTGTATTCCAGTAAATCTTTATTTTACAAAAACAGCCCGCCAGCCCACCAGCCCACCAGCCCGAGTTTGCCAACCATTGCTTTAGTCCATTTTGATAGTAGGGTAAAATTTATGTGAAAAATCATGTTATCGTAATACATCAGTAATTTTGCTTTTACTTTATTAAATTAGTGTAAATGACTTACCAATTATGTCTTTATATCTTTACTCCTAACAGTGTGATCCATCAGCAAAACATACAGACATGCTAATAGTAATTAAATTTGGTCTTCTAATACTTTGGCTACTTTAAAAAAAAAAACATAGTTATACATGAATATTAAAAATCGTGTTGTTTAAAAGTACATTTGCCAAGACTGCCTTGAAGAAAATACTTGACTTAATAGTTCATTAGCTTTATTTATATCTTACAAGTACTTAGACATATGGATGTGAACCTTCAACTGTCCTCTTGCCCCAGGAGCCAACCAGTTTGGAGGTTGTGCCTGGTTAGCTGTTCTCCTCTCTAGGAGCAGTCTTATGATGAAGTTGCCATCGCTCCAGAAATTGCAAACCGACAAGCTTCAGGTTATGTTTAGATCACTCATCTTGGATCTGAGCAGTGTTTACACAATGTAAAATTAGTTGCAAATTAATTTCAGGTAAAAATCTAGGCATCTAGCTTCTATTTAAAAATCTTGCAAAATTGGATCCCCTCTGGAGGTCTCCGTGGCCATCTTTTGACAGGGCGTTTCCTCTCCAGTTTGCCAAAGTCCCCATCATGATCAATGGGGTCTCCGCCCCCACCAGCCCACATCTCCATTCAGATTACCAGCCTGCCTTCTGGAGCACTTGGCTTTTGAAACTATTCCAGAGCACTGGAGACCGGTCCTTTTCTACTTTTTATCCTCATTGCTGTAGTTGCCCCTATCCCAAAACAAAGCATGCAAACAAATAAAACCAAGTAACTAAACAACAATGCAATCCTTCCGAGCACCCCCAGTCTCTTGGTTCTGCCTTAGAACACGTTGCTGGAGGTATTGCTTTCACTGTTTCCAGCTGCTTAGCTCTAATGAATTGAAGGAAAGAGAGAGACCAACACAGTTTGCACCAATCTTTCACATTTTCCAAAACAATACTGCAACTTAATCATCACAGAACCACAATCAGTAACAACTATTGAGTAAGTAGTCTCGCTTCTGACAGTATAACTGATAAAATGACATTACCTGGGACCCCTGCACGGCTTAGTTGGTTAAGTATCTGCCATCAGCTCAGGTCATGATCCCAGGGTTCCGGGCTCCTTGCTCAGCAGGGAGTCAGCTTCTCCGTCTCACTGCCCCTCTGAGCTATTTCTCTCTCTCTCTCTCTAACATATATAAATAAAATCTTTTAAAAAATGACACTACCTTATGTTCATGTCAATTATTAATATAAGAAGAAATCACCCTTTCTGCTAAAAAAATACTAAGGAAAAAGGGACTTTGACTAAGAATTTAATGGTGAAGCAATGGACTCCATTTTTTTCAGCAAGGCTCAAAGAAGAATGATTTGGAATTTCGAATGGAAAGGAGATAAAGGATTAAAAATTAACCACTGCTCTGTCTAACATGATAGTGTTGCCCTATAGTAGCCCAACCAAGAGCAATGTTTTGAAAATTAAGTTATGAAAATGTCTTTCCTACTTAATGGTTTTCCATTGTGTGTGTGTGTGTGTGTGTGTGCGCACGCGCACGTGTGTTGTATGTGCCTTTCCTAGTGCTTATCTGTTACAACACTGACTTTCAACATTTGACCAAAACTTAAATTAAGAAGTACATTTTAGGGGCGCCTGGGTAGCTCAGTGGGTTAAAGCCTCCGCCTTGGCTCGGGTCATGATCTCAGGGTCCTGGGATCGAGCCTTGCATCGGGCTCTCTGCTCAGCAGGGAGCCTGCTTCCTCCTCTCTCTCTCTGCCTGCCTCTCTGCCTACTTGTGATCTCTCTCTCTGTCAAATAAATAAATACAATCTTTTAAAAAAAGAAGTACATTTTATATTATGACTATATAGAAGCACACAAACACACTATAATATAATTTTGGAAAAGCATTTCATAAAACAATATCTCCTGCTACACTGTCTGTGATATATTTTCTATTCTTTCTATTTTCTATTTTTTCTTATTTTCTTTTCTTTCTATTCTTTCTCAGGCTCATGTGAAAAAAAATTGTTAATAGCAATCCTCTAAACCAAGCCTTCTCAATGGGAATGATACTGTCCCCAAGGAGGTAAAAATGGGTTCTTCAGGGCAAGGGAAACCTAGACAGCTTGTGGGTTGGAACCTCCCCAGGATCACAGTACATAAATGAACATACGGTCTGTTTGTAGTATTAACATTTCATGTTAGGAAAAAAAAAATATCTGAAAATTTCCTTGGGGGCAAGTGGAAAAAGTTGGGAAACATTGCAAAACTGACCAGCAATTTGAAAAACTACTTGTTTAAAAATATAGGAGAACAAAACAACGGTGTCTGAAAGTCACATTGTTTGAGACTGGGAAGAAGGGACTAAATGTGTAGAATCCATAAGAACATTGAACATTTATTCAAGAAGTGGAAGCCCCAAACCTTAGTCTCTTTCTTTCTAGGCAATTTTTTTTTTCTTTCTAGGGAATTTAAGATTGTCAGCTGGCTTTCTGAAACTACTACCCTTCTCCCTAGTATTAGCCCAGATCAAGTAAATTCCCTCCCCTTTCCAGCAAGAAGTTGGGATCCCGGCTCCAGCTTGACTGAGGGAAAGGAAGAAAGGAGATTATTACAACAGAATTTGAGCTTAAAACTTTAAATTGGGATAATCTTAGGAACTGAAAGAGATCCCAAAACTATAGGCATCTCTCCAAGATATCATTTAAGACAAAGAAAAGGAAGCTGATGCAGAATGTGTATGACAGCAAGTAAGAAGTGAACTTCTCTTGTGTTTATATCACAACGAGGTAAAGACTCCTTAATAAACTGATAACATTTGTCAAGGTTTGGGGTTTTGTTTGTTTGTTTGTTAGTTTTCCCTGCTTTTTTCTTCCTAATACTCATTCTTCTCTTTTGGTCCCTGTGTTTCTTCTGCTGGACTTTCCCATTGGTGAACTCCATGGTATAGAAAGGCAATGAGTATCATTCATAGTCTCAATATTAGAAAAAAGGAAAAACTTTAAACCAGACTTCTTTCTACCCAAATCTAATATCCCAAAACATGTGGAACTAGGATATCATGTTCCTCAAGCACATTTGGACATAGTTAAAATTCACTGCAAGAAATGACACTTAATTTTGTGGCAATATCTGCAAATAACTATGCTTTACAGGCCCAGTGTGCACTACCCTCAGCTCCTAGAAATCGGTAATCGAGATAACAGAAAAATAGAGATTGAGCCAATAGAGGAAAAGGTAATGTGTGCACCAGTTTCTCCTACCCATATGTTGATTAAGTTATTCAAAGTGCTAGGCGGCAAATGGAAATGTTTGTTAGCATTTTAGTCAATGCAGTCTCTGTTAGAGGTATGGATGTGGTTTGTACTCCTAGGCTGAACTGGGAGTCATGGAGAATGTAGTCAAATTGTATCTTGCACCTGCTGTGTTCAGTGGATGGCAGAAATGCCGAGGCACAGAGATGGCCAAGTAGCCAAATCACACGACTGCAGGTGGAGTGGGAGAGGAGAGATGAAGCCTAAGTCTGCTTTTAGCAGGGAAATGTATGTTTTCAAAGGGTGAGAAATATCTTGAGTTCTTTTTTCTCAGACTATATAGGGAGAAGTTGACAAAAAAGCCTTCTGTGAATAGACCACTTCCCGTAAAATGCCTTTCTCTCTCGTTTCATCTTGTAGTGCTTCATGGCCCCAGACTGACATTTTGAAAGATTTAAGTTGATTTACTCTTTTCTAAAACTAATATTTTATTGTCACTTTTTAAAATGGCAGTTGACATCCAGTTCCAAGATAATGAAAAATTCTGTTTTTCATACTATCATTACAGATATTTTTATTCAGTAAATCAGTTTATTTGGTAATGATACAGTGTGATTTATAATAAAGTTCCATGTAAGGATTTTTTTTCAGAAAATCATGCCCTTAGTACAACTCTGGAAGTACCATTTAAAATGGGGGCTGGGGGTGCCTGGGTGGCTCAGTGGGTTAAAGCCGTCGGCTCGGGTCATGATCCCAGGGTCCTGGGATCGAGCCCCGCATCGGGCTCTCTGCTCAGCTGGGAGCCTGTTTCCCCCTCTCTCTGCCTGCCTCTCTGCCTACTTGTGATCTCTATCTGTCAAATAAATGAATAAAAAAATCTTTAAAAAAATAAAAAAAAAATAAAATGGGGGCTGGGACATCTTTTTAAGTAAATAAGAGTAAATAAGCTAATTCATATATACACGGTCCCATTGAACGCTCAGAGAAGAGTGTACAACATATTACTATTATAATATCATTATTATTTATCAGATGAACCTTCCAAATTTTCTTCAAAACATCAATATCTCTTTTCCTGTATGTATTTTCTTCCATACTTCTTATTGAGATGTGTTACTCTTACCAAATTCAGAGCAAAGAACAAGGTAGAAGGGAATCTAATCCAGGCTACTGAATTTTCTTCAGGCTGGAAACCTCTTGTAACATAAGGTTACCTGTAATGGAAGATTACATATCATGATACTGTCTTTAGGTATCCCTTGAATAAATTATAAATATATGTCTTCCTTATATTTTTGACTTATCCTAACTGGTAGGGTTCTATCTTTTCACTTACAATTCACATTAAAAAAAAAAAAAAAAGAAAAGAGTTTCAGAGATAAGACTAGGCTAGTTATGGCTACACTGACACTTTCCCTTTGCTTTTGAAGACAGATCATCACTTTTCAACTAGTTTTGTTAGCTGGGAAAGCGAATAGTGATGATCACTGTTAGAACAGTTCCATTTCTGCCATCACTTGCATTTGAGGGAGTACTGACACCTGCTACCCGTCAATTAATCCGATTGGAACATTTATCACTCGAGACTTATTAGAGAAGATGGCAAGGCCTCCTAGTTACACAATAGTTTAAATAACCTTTTCTATTTTTTTCTTTGCAATTTCAGCTTGCTTTCAGCTGAGAAATTATGGAGCAGACACACTTTTAGTTTTAACTCCTTAAGACAATCTCATTTGTTATCTAATTGAGGCTTTTTCTTTCTTGGCTTTTACTGTAATACATCATCTTGTATCCTATTATTGTATTCTGGCTTGTCTGGACAATACTGCAATAAATTGTGATGGCTGACACAGCATTAAGTAAATTTCAATAAATTATGAGAAACTTCATTCTGCTAGCTATGCAAAAAAAAAAAAGAAAAGAAAAGAAAAGAAATCTTGACACCACAATAAAAGGCAAGAGGAGGAGGTTTAAAACTCTATCTCTGAAATTTAAATATTAGTCCTATTTTTTCCCTATACAACTGTTCTATGTAGAGAGGAGAACTGAATAAACATTTTTTCCAAACCATCAGGATAAAGCCTATCTTTTTATAAAGTCTTTGAAAACTGAGTTTTTTCAAAAATTTAAGATATATACATTTTTTAAATTATTTAACCTGTAAAGTGGCTAAAATAGATTTAGATTGGTGATTGTCAAAAAATTGTCATTGTCAATGCCACATTTGGTCTCTGGCCAATAAAAGATTATAATTTCCTTGAAGCTATATGGAGGACTCATCTTCAGTATCATGTATTTTACATGGAGTGAATTAGTCCATTTTACAGTGAGTTTATACATTGTAGTGGTGCTCATATAATTTATCAGCCAAACGGGGCACTTTGAGAGAGTAAGGAGGTTCCATTTAGATAGGAAGTCAGGGGGTGCCTGGGTAGCTCAGTGGGTTAAAGCCTCTGCCTTCCGCTCAGGTCATGATCCCAGGGTCCTGTGGTTGAGCCCCACGTTGGGCTCTCTGCTCGGCAGGGAGCCTAATTCCTCCTCTCTTTCTGCCTGCTTCTCTGCCTACTTGTGATCTCCCTCTGTCAAATAAATAAATAAAATCTTAAAAAAAATTATAGATAGGAAGTTTGGAGAACCACTGAAAGCCAACATTGTCAAGAGTAAGGAAGCATGGAATTTCCTATGCATCATTAATGCCCAATGCATTTATTTTTTTTTATTTTTAAATATCTGGTGCAGATTCTGACAAGTGTCCCAATGACAGCTTTAAATTGTTACTTTTTCAAGCTTTCTACAATAAACCCACTACTTACTGTGCTAAGAGGAGGAAGAACATGTTTAACATATTTGCTCTTATTTTAATAATTTTAATTCTAATCTTTCACTTCTATTCATGTTTCTTTGAATAAGACTTTTGTTTTTCCCTTTTCTCCCCTTTTTCCTTTCTTCCCCTCCTTGAATTTCATGCCTGGGTGATGGGGTTGGGGTGGAACAAATGTCTGATAACTGAAATTATGAGAGAAGGTAGAAGGTGTGACTGGAGACGTTGGGAGGGAGAGGGGCTTCTTACTGGATGGTGATGTCCTGGCTGCACAGGCTAGGAATGGGAATCAAGCCTAGGAGCTTCTCTCTGTATACAGTCTCTTCCCCGCCCCTCCCAGCTAGAGATTCATGACTGCGCCACGTGTTACCAGGTAGACACAAGAGGTAAGCTTCTAGGGATCTAAAGAGGAAACCTGTATCTCTACCAAAGATCCTTAAATGATAGCTTTCTTTCCAGCCACTGAATTAGCTACCTGTCAATCTTCTTTCTATCCTTCAAAAATGTGTTGAAGTGTCTTATCTACTACTGTCTCTTATTCTTATTTCTTGGTTCTTGTGGGTGTGCACTTTTAAAATTCCTTTATTTTTGCTTTAAAGTTCTGGTAGAGAAAAGGGTTGAACAGTGTTCTATTTTCCATTTCCTTCAAACCTGAGTCTTTTGGAATAATAGTTTCAAAGTTTAAGTAATTTTGTTTTATGAAAAAATTACGATTCTAATTCCAGTGTAGGTAACCTAGAGTGTTATATTAGTTTCAGATATAATACAGTGATTCAACAATACCATACATGACTCAGTGCTCCTCAAGATGAGTGTGCTCTTAATCCCCTTCACCTATTTCCCCCATCCCCCCATCTGCCTCCCCTCTGATAACCATCTGTTTATTCTGTACAGCTAAGAGTCTGTTTTTGGTTTCACTCTCTCTTTTTTTTTCCTTTGTTCATTTGTTTTGTTTCTTAAATTCCACATATGAGTGAAATCATACGGTATTTGCCTTTCTCAGACTGCCTTGTTTCACTTAGCAATACATTCTCTAGATCCATCCAGTTTAGTGCAAATGGCAAGAATTCATTCTTCTTTATGAAATCTTTTGATATTGCCCCTGAAGTCCTGAATGATCTGGCTTCTGACTTCTCTTCATTCTCATAGCAAACCTTTCCCCTCTCACTTTCTGCTAGGTACACACACACACACACACACACACACACACAACACATGGATCTTTTCTGGTTCCTTCACTTTGCTGTGCTTCTTTGCCACAGGCTTTATTCTTCTGAAGATAGCTCTTCTTAGCTCTTTCCATCTTTGAATTTATTGGGATTTATCTATCTATCTATCTATCTATCTATCTATCTACTTATTTATTTGAAGAAGGGACATTACAGAAATGCAATGTTGTTTTTTAATTGCAAATCTTTATTGAGACAATTGTAGATCTATACGCAGTTGTAAGAAATAATACAAAAGAGGTCCTTTGTGACTTTTACCCACTTCTCTCAGTTATAACATTTTACAAACTAAAGTACAATATTGCAACCCATACTGAACTTAGTCCACTTATCTTATTAATATTTCCTCAGTTTTACTTGTGCTCATTTATCTGTGTGTGTATTTAATTCTATACTTTTTTTTTTTTTTTTTTTTTTTTTGGTGTTACCCTGCCTCCTCGCTGTGTCCCCTCAGCCTCAGTGGGAGCACAGGTTTCTGGCTCCCACTTCACCATCGAGCTTGGCTTCCTGGCTCTTCCAGCACCTGGGTAATCAATTCCTTTTCCTAAATGATCTGTGTTTAAAATACTCGACTGGAGCTTGACCATAACAAGGAAATGAGCCAGATAGGTTAAGCAGAGAAGTTCTGTCTCTCTGTCTCTTTATTTTTTTAAAATAAAATTCCATAGGATTTTATTATATGTGCAGGTTCATGTAAACACAACTGCAGATAAGATCTCTAATATTTCTCTCACCACAGGGATCCTTTGTGGTGACTTTTTATAACACAGCCACCTTCCTCCCATCCACTCAGAACCACAAAACAGCTGTCAATTTCTAAAATTTTGTCCTTCCAAAAATATATAATGGAATCATACACTATGTAATCTTTTGGGAATGACTCTTTCACTAAGCATAATTCCTTGGAAATTCATCCAAGTTTTGACATGTATCAAATACTTTGTTCTTTTTTAGTACTGAGTAGTATTTATTAGTGAGTAGTATGTATGTATTAAAATCTGTTTAAGCATTCATGTGTTGCTGGACATCTGGTCTGTTTCAGCTTTAGGCTTTTATAAATAAAGCTATTGTGAACACTCATGTACAGGTTTTTTTTGGTGTGACCACCCTTAACTCTTTTAGTTAAGACTTACCTCAGGGAAGGTTTTCCTTTCATTGCATTGTATCCTTTCCTTCATGGCAATTACCACAGTTACAATTTTACATCTACATGTTTGTGATAATTCAATTATGGTTAATGTGTGTTATTGGAACTTAAACTCCACGGGAACAGGAGCTATGCTTGTTTTTCTTACCATTTTCCTAGTGTTTAAAATGTGACTGGCAAGTACATAGATATTTGGGAAATGAATTGTTGACTGAACCAGTCAAAATGATAGATAATTATGCATATTACTTATCTAGTCTCATAACATCTTGAAATTTAGAAATTTATAAATCTTATCTTCCAGATGAAGAAAATTAGGGAATGTATTTAATCTGAATTACTCCGCAAGAAGGTGGGCAAGCAAGATAGACTTCAAGCACAGATTTGTTTGACTTCAAAACTTTGTACTGCACTATCCTTTTCTTGCAACTATGAAACTATTTCTCATTTTCTCTGTTGAAGCAGTTAAGTTGCAACCAAAGACACAGCTGTGAAAAAAAAAATACTACATTCAACTGATAACCTAATACAATGATACGATGAAATGAAACCCAAACCCACTGCCTTTTGTTTTAGGACAGACCACATGAAGAAAGCATATATAGCCGGTATGTAATTTGCAGTTTGCAGGTGTGGGAATCTCTATTTCATAAGACACAAATAAGTCTGGACATTACTTCGTAATTACTGTGTTAATACAGAGTAATTGCACAGCTATTTCTTTCTTACAAATTATATGGTAGTTATACTTGGAATTACCATAAAAAATGAAAAACTTCTAGTTGCCAATAAATGATTGCTTTATAATTACAAAATAATTACATAGTTATTTTGGCCTAGAAATATAAAGCATTGTACAAAATCCATATACTTTGCCGCCAGAGCCGCCAAGGTCCAAGGCTATCAGTCCTTTTAGGAATTGCCCTTAGGACTTTCTGAAATTCTCAAAAACTGCAACTTCCTTGGGAAGAAAAAAAATGTGTCACAAGAGAAATAGCCTTCCTCATTAAACAAGAATTTTTAGTGACCCCAAAGCTATTGCACAGTAAAAATTATGTCAGTAGTGGTAGTAACGGAACTATTTTGCCTACTTTTGATGAGACCTGCTTGGCTGTGCTTATTCAAGAGGATCCAGTTAATTTACAAAAGCTTTACGCATTTCTATGTGTCACCAAGTCAGCTTGCTACATGGAGTTGTGGCAATTATTAATTTATTCTTTTCTGCCACTTAAAATACTGACTTTGGTATGTTTGTTATTTATACTACATTTTATCATCTCATTATTTTTTTTTTTTTTGCTTTTTATGCCATTAAAACATTACATCATGTGAATGTTAGACTATTATGTGCATTGATTATTATTTATGATGCCAAAATTCTACTTCTCTAAACACTTGAAATAAAACTATTTTTAGGAAGTCAAAAGTAAAACAAAGAGATGGGTAATTTTCAGTTATGGAATTGAGAACTACTGGAGAAAATAATTTCAACTACAAGTTTAGGATATTCAATTAGTGTTTTTAGTTTATTTATTTATTTTTTTAGTAATCTCTACACCCACTGTGGGGCTCAAACTCACAATCCCAAGATCAGGAGTTGAATGCTCTTCTGACTGGGCCAGGCAGGTGCCCCTTCCCTATTAGTTAGTGTTTTTAGTCAATTATTTCTGCATTGAGAAAGAATGCTTTACTATTGTAAAGAATGAAAAATATGTTTAATTTACATTTTTGAGTCTGATTTTTTTTTCTTTGATTCAAACAGATAGTGCTGAAACACTTTGGGGAGTCATCATAAAAAATATGGAATTCCAGTCCCAAGAATAATTGTTCCACTGTAAATAGGTTTTAAATTGGACCAAAAAAAGAAAGAAAGAAAGAAAGAAAGAAATATGAATTATCCATCTTCAGGCACTAACAACAAATATTACCTGCCTGTGATCCTTGAGAGAAGGAGAAAACATGAAGCAAGCTCCTCTATCCCCCAACTTTCTGCCTGAGGCACTTTGTGCACTTCAGCACAGGATAGGGGATTCAAACTGAGAGTAACAGTCTTGATGGACAGAGGGAAATGAGATCAAATATAAGGGTTGTGGAGGTGACTGGAATTTTCTAGTAGAATACTTAAAGGAAGAATATAGTCTAGAAAAGATGCTCCAACAATATGCTTTGAAGTCTCCTTGAAATTTTGGTCAGATACTCATATGCACATGGATAATGTGAAACTCTATGGTCCTTATGAGAATACAACTACTGGGGGGTCTTGTGGACTGATAGAAGACTCCAGACTTCATATAGTGCTAACAGTTATTAGAGTTCCAGCTAATCAGAGTGGGAAAATGAGGGGCTGACTATTCTAAGTATTAATTTGCGTGTCTAGAAAAACCATACCTATCCATGGAGGAAAGAACTTTTCTCAACACACCCCTCTAAACTCTAAAACCAGCTCTCCAGAACGTAAAACAGATCTACTAGAAATGTTCTGGCTATCAGAGGAAAATGCATGACTGTTTGCTGTTTATGGGAAATTAACAAAACCTACATGTTCCACAACATTGCATGTGTGATGTCCACATTATATTAAAAAAGATTAAGATGTGTAGAATTGGGAAAATGTGGCACATAACCAGGAAAAAGAAGAAAACTATATCAATACATGATACAGATGGTGGTATTTGAAGACAAAGTCTCTAAAGCAGATATAAACACATGCCAGGATTTAAAGCAAAAGTCATAATAATAAATGAATGTGTTTTCTCAAAAGAAAAATAGGAATTATATAAAAAGAAATTACAGAACTAAAAATGTAATTTCTGAAATAAAAATGACAATAAATAGGCTTACCAGAAACTTTGACATTGCAGAAGAATTGGTAAGTGAATTAGAAAAGAGTAAAATAAAATTATTGAGACTGAAGCACAGAGAAGGAAAGAAGATGAGGGAAAAAACTCACTGAAATTTGAGACAACATCAAGAAGTCTGACAAACAAGTAACTGAGGTAGCTGGAAAAACAGAGAAAGAATTGGGCAGGAAAAAAATCCCAAAATTTGAATAAATAATAGCCATTTTCCAAATTTGACTGAAAAATAATCTAATTAGTTCAGCAAGCCCCAAATAAGAAAAAAAATAAGAAAGGCTCACCCAAGAGCATAATAATTAGTTGTTAATAACCAAAAGTAAAGAAAAATATCTTAAAAGCAAGCAGAATTTAAATACACTCTATGTGGGGACTGCTAACCAGTTATTTGAAACAATGCAAGGCCAGAGACAATGGGACTATATTTTTTAAATGCCGAATGGGGAAATCAAAATAGCTTCAACCTAGAATCTGTTTATATCCTTCACAAACGTTATACAAAATATCCTTCAACATATTGTGCAAAATTCCTTCAAAAATATTCTTTAAAAAGTCAAAGAAATGAAAACATTATTAGAATAGCAACACCTGAAAAGAAAATTTGTTAAACATTAAAAAAAAAAAATCTTAAAATAATACTAGCTAGAAACTTTGAGTCAGGTAAAGGCATGAAGAGTGCCAGAAATTCTAAAAATGTGAGTATACTTATTTTTTAAATGTGTTTCTTGTATCTTAAGTTATTTAAAGTACAACTGATCATTAAAAACTAATGTGTTATCAATGTATTTGTGGGGTTATAATATATTTAACAAATTATATGACAAAAATAATACCAAATGTGGGAGGGAATAAATGAAACTATTCTGTTGTAAAGTTAATATGTTACATCTGAAATGAAACAATATTAATTTATCCTTAATTATCCCAAAAGATGATAGGAAAGGAGATAATGTGATATAAATACTAAATGGGTCAAGGAGAAAACAAATAGCAAGGTAGTAGACATAAATTCAACCACATCAATATTTACAGTTAATTTAAATAATCTATATGTTCCACTGAAAAGACATTTCATCTTCAATTTTTAATAAAGCAAGAACCACTTTATGCTATTTATAAGAAATATACTTGAAATATGAACCAAAGACTGGTTTTTATATAAAAGGATAGGAAAAACATATACCAGGAAAACACTTCTAAGTGAAAGCTAAATTCTCTTTATTAATATCAGGCAAAATAGACTTCAAGAGGGCATATAATCAGAGAAAAATAAAAATATTACATAATGGCAAATGAGTCAATTCTTCAAGACCACATCATACACCTAAATGTATACTTATCATAAAACTGAGCTGGAAAATATATGAAGCAAAAACTGACAGAATTAAAAGGAGAAACAGAAAAATAAACACACGCAATTAGATTTTAAAATTTCGAGATTTCAAATGACAGGACCATCCATACCCTTAACCTAATTCACAGTTACAGAATGTCTCACCCAGTGTTCATAGAATCCACATTATTTTTGTATGGAGAATTCACCATGGTGTGCCATATGTTGTGCCACAAAAAAAATTCAACAAATCTCAGAGCACTGACATGACTCAGAGGATAATCTCTGAACAGTCTCAGAACATTATGGAAGATTGTTCATAGGAGCTTTATTCATTACAGCCCCAAAGAAAAGGGAAAATGTTCTTCAATATGGAAAAAAGCATATGGTGGAAAATTTGCACAGAGAAATACTAGTCAGCAATGAAAATTAGCAAACTATAGATATATACAATAACATGGAATGCTTTTCAAATATATGCTAAGGAAAGAGAAGCAGAAGGAAGGAGGAAGAAAAAGAGAAATGAAGCAGACTGTTATGGACTGAATGTTTGTGTCTCCCCTTCCCCCTATGTTAACATGTTCAACCCCTAACCTTCTATGTGATATTTGCAGATGAGGCTTTGGTAAGTAGTAATAGTTGGATGAAGTCATGAGGGTGGATTCCTTATGAAAGGATTACAAGAATGGACACCAAAGAGCTCTTTACCTCCCTGCGCCCTGCTAATCTTTCTCTCTCTCCTCATGTATACACCAAAGAAAAGCCATGGGAGCACACAGTGAGAAGGCAGTTATCTGCAAACCAGGGAGAAAACCCTTCCTACAATCTGCAACCTAACCTTGGAATTCTAGCCTCCAGAACTACGAGAAAATAAATTCTTATTGTTTCATCCTCCCAATTTATGGCATTTTTATCACAGCTCAAGCAGAATAAGAAACAGACAAAAACATCGTATAAGTCCATTTATATAAAATTTTTATACTTATTTACTAAATAATAATAAATAATTAGTTATTATAAATAAATAATTAGTTATTATAAAAAATAATTAGTTATAATAAATAAATAAATAATAAGTACTAAAATACTTATTTTAATACTAATTTACACTTAAATTATCCTGATGAAAATGAGTAGAATAGCTGTTTCTATTTGGGGAGTTTGGTAGAATTGCCTGGGAAAGAGTTTAAAGGGACTTTCAGGGGTCGTGGAAATGTTCTGCATCTTAGAGGGGTGTGGCTAGATGGATAGATATATGCATTTGTCAAAACTCATGTAACTGCACTCATAGCTCTATGCATCTGAATGTGTGTGAATTATACCTCAATAAAAAATTGAATATACTCGAAGTGAAAATAAATGTAGTTTTACTTAATGTTCAATTTTACTAGAATTTTTTTCTTTATTTTTTCTTTCTTATTATTCTTTATTTTTAATTTTAGGTTTGAACTTTTCCTTGTTCTGATAAAATGATCAAAAGGGCTAACCCAACTTTAGTAAAAATCAGAGAAGACTGTTTTTTACGATGGAAATCAACAAACTGATTCTAAAATGTATACAGAAATGCAAAGGATTTAGAATCGATAAAACAATCTTGACCAAAAAATTTGGAGGAGTCCTCCTAGTGACTTCAGTACAGTAATTAAGTTAGTGTGGTAGAAATCATGGTTTGACTCTATAACATAACAAATCAGCTAAAATAATAATTGTGAGTTATTGAATTAATCACTATTAGATTTCCTTTTTGAGAAATATCTAATATATTAGTTGAGAAGATGCAGATTAGGTTAACTATATAAGACATAAAAACAAGATGCACATTTTAAATATTTAATAATGTGATTTATAGACCCCATGTTCATAAAGATGTACACAATTAAATGTTTATGGTATATAGTCTCTTTATTTTCTAATTCATATCTCTCTTAAATACTGCAATTCATTTTTGAAACTTCTTTTTATGGTGATGAACAAAGACACCCAGAGGTATTACAAATATTTAAAAGGAAAATGTATTGCTCAAAGAAGCCCATTTTCTAGTTGTCAGAACAGAATTGTTCTCAGTAAGGTGAAGGAATTTATGTTTTAAATTTCTCAGTGGTAGATATTTTCTTAAAATGCTACAAAAGCACAGCATGGATTCAAATGGTAATAAGGGATTCAAAGACCTAATGTGAAAGATTCAGTATGCTCTAAGTAAACATTTAAAAAAGCAAATATAAGAAAATGTCTATATACTACCTGTTCTGTCAAATGACAAGTTTTGATCCTTGCTCCAAGAGACCAGAAACCATGATTATTTTTCTAACCTCCATATCTGAAGTGACAAAAACAGTGCCTATTATCAATTTCTTTCTTCATTCAATTAATAATGATTTATCAAATAACTACCATATGCCAAGCACTTTCATGCACTGACTCTATTAATTTCATAGAATGTACTCAATAAATGTTTGTCATATTTATGTATGAATAAATAAAAGGAGAACATGTTTATACTTAACCTAGGCTGAAATGTAAGTCACCACAGAAACATGGTCCGAATCAAACTTAAAAGGTTACAACTGTAGTGAATGCTTTTATAAATGATTAGTGTCCTCCAATCTCATACTACAGATCAGTGTAAACTGAGAAGTAATTTTAAATGTATTTTTACTTTCAAATTGATTACTTCAAGGATTGTTGTAGCTTCAAATGTATAGGTTTTTATTTCTTTTTCCATGACTTTTTCCATTTAACAGGTTCACTGAGATTTATTAACATATAAAAAAGTGCACATTTTAGGGGGCACCTGGGTGGCTCAGTGGATTAAGCTGCTGCCTTCGGCTCAGGTCATGATCTCAGGGTCCTGGGATCGAGTCCCGCAGCAGGTGCCTGCTTCCCTCTCTCTCTCTCTGCCTGCCTCTCTGTCTACTTGTGATCTCTCTCTGTCAAATAAATAAATAAAATCTTTTATAAAAAAAAGTGCATATTTTAAATGTTGTTAGTTTTAACATATCTATATACGTCTGTGATACCAGCACCGCAATTGAGATAACAAATATATCCATCACACCCAGGAAATTCTTCATCACACTTTGTCATTCCTTCTTCCTGATTCTTCTTCTTCCTTGTCACTCCATTCCCTCCATTCCCATATACAAAATGTCATGTCGTACAAAAATTTAACTTAAAATGGATCAATGAACTAAATACAAGTGTTAAAACTATAAAGTTCTTGAAAAAAGAGTAAATTTTCCTAACCTTAGTTGGGTTTTTCTTTTTCTTTTCTTTTCTTTTTTTTTTTTTTTGAGATTTTATTTATTTATTTGACAGAGAGAGAGAGATAGTGAGAGAGGGAACACAAGCAGGGAGAGTGGGAGAGGGAGAAGTAGGCATCCTGCTAAGCAGGGAGCCTGGTATAAGGCTAGATCCCAGGACCCTGGGATCATGACCTGGGCCAAAGGAAGATGCTTAACAACTGAGCCACCCATGCAGCCCCCAGTCTCAGATTTTTTTAATGGACTTTTATTTGCCACCAAAAGCACAAGCAACAAAAGAAAAAAAATAGGTAAATTGAACTTCATTCAAGAAAAACTTTGTGTATCAAAGAATATTATTGAAAGTAAAAAGACAACCTACAGAATGGATTAAGTATTTGTAAATCACACATTTGACTAAGGTCTAATATTTAGAATTTATAAAGCACACATACAACTCAACAACAAAGAGGCAAACAATCCAATTTAAAAATGGGTAAAGGACTTGAATAGAGATTTTTTTCAAAGAAAATATACAAATTGCTAATAAACAATTTGATGTTGTTCAACATAAATGGTCATTAAGGAACTACCTTCACTTTTGAAAGACAATTTTGCTTGGTATAGAATTCTAGGTTGGGAGCTCCATTTCTGGCATGACAGTGTGAGGAATTTTGCAGATACATTGTCCATCAGAAATGGTAAAATTATTCTTTGAAAACAATTTGAAGTCTTAGTGGCCTTAAGAGCATATAACAAATGAAGAAATACTTATTCAAGAAAATATATTACAATTTGATGAGAAATGAAGAATCTGTGGTATATGAACTAAAACCCACACCTTACCTCTCACGTTCCTGATCGAGAAGGTTGAATGTCCACTCCAGACTGGAGTGGAACTACAATTGAAGGAACACAAGGATCATGCTTCATCCAGCTCCCAGTTAGAAGGCTGTCTTCGTAGGGGTGGCAGGACATGATTTCTTATCTTGTCCCTAGCTACCTGTTGCTAAGACTAAGTTCCAGTGCAACTGAGAAATAGGGACTCCCTTCTCTGCCTAGCCCCCTCATGTAGGAGAGAGTCTCTACCATAGATATGGCAGTTGATAATAATGGGACACCAATCATTGTTGCTTTGAATCATGGGAATGGGGTACCATCTTAAGAGATGCAGGAGAAAGAGACCTGGGGCTTCTGCTCCTACATTTACTGAGCGTTCAGCTTGTAAGTGGGAGGACTACTCAGACAGAAGTACATTATCAACCCATGCCA
Source organism: Enhydra lutris kenyoni (assembly GCF_002288905.1). NCBI lineage: Eukaryota > Metazoa > Chordata > Mammalia > Carnivora > Mustelidae > Enhydra > Enhydra lutris. Next base: position 23,621,396 of record NW_019154092.1, read on the forward strand.
AGCACCAGAATTATAGTTCATAGATTTTTGCCTGGAAGAAGAAAACTTTGTAGGAGAGAGACCACCAAATTCCTCTCCAAAGAAATTGACTTTATTTGCAGTAGAATTTGGAGAACTTTAAGAATATTCTTCAAAAACAGTGGCTATTTGGGTGCAGGGCATTGAGAAGAGATTGGCAGATTCTTTGGAGATATAGGCTGAACTGTAGGCTGGGGGAATTGGGAACTATAGTCCTCCTGGGGTTGGGAAATTTTTAAGCACTGATTTATGGAACTATCAGTTCAGAGTTGCGTGGGTTTAGTTGGATTGTATGCCCTGAAATTTATGCCCTAAATGCATTGTTGAAAAAAAGAGAGCAATAGTGAAAATTAGAGATGCTACCACAGAGCTAGAAATGGTAATAAAGTGATATGGCCAAAAAAAACCAAAAACAAAAACAAAAACAAAAAACCAAACAAAACAAAAAACCCTGCCAAAGCCTTTGTCTTCCCAGGTTTTTTGTGGGTATACCTATGGCTGCTTGCCCCAGATGTAAACATCATAGGTTTGGTACTGTAAGGCAGAGGTGGTAAAGGAAGTAAACTTTGCTAAAGTAATCCAACCAGTTACTAAAGATGTAAATTAAAAAATAATATTAACAAGCTGGGGTAGGGGAGTGCTATTACCAGTACCTATAGTTGCTATAATTACCTACATATTACTTAAATGTCCAGTTATCAACAAAAATATAAAATAAAGACACTAAAGATACAGGAAATCTGGTCCATGTGCTGGAAAAAAGCAGACAACAAAAAATGCATGTGAGAGGGACAAGATGTTAGATTTAATGGACAAAGATTTCAAAGCAGCCATTATAAATAGGTTCAAAGAATTAGAATACATGGTAATGTATTAAAAATCGACAGTAGAAAGAAATTTGAAAATCTCCCAGATATGAAAATAGTTTAAAACATACTCTTAACAAACTCAGTACATCAAGAAATCAAAGGAGAAATTATAAAATACTTTGAGGCAAATAAAACCACTTTGAGGTGAATGAGAACAACATAGAGAAATTATGGGAGGAAGCGAACGTAGTGCATAGAGGGAAATTCATAGCTGTAAACTCCTCTAATAAAAAAGAAGAAATCTTAATAAACTAACTTAGCACTGTAAGACACTGAAAAGAAAAAGAACAAACCAAACCCCAAACCAGAAGGAAGAAAATAATAAAAAATAAGAATGAAATTTAATGAAATAAGAATAGAAAAATAGGAAAACTAATGCACACCTATGAAGGTGAAATTCTTCTGAGTGCCATTGTGGATGCCCCTTGAAGTATGAGCTCTTGTGTTGTGGCTGGTGGAAATATGCGCTATTCCCAGCCCTGTGTAAGCTTTTAATTCTCTCAGGTGCCCCCTTTCAGACTCTGGTAGTTTCTTCATAGGCACACATGACCAGTAATCAGCTGAACATTTGAAGGGGGCCTTCCAGCACATATCTATTGTTTTCTTGTTGTGAGATCTCTTTTTACTGATATTCTGTCCTTTAATGTTGGCTTCCTGGGTCTCCCCAGACTTCAATTTACATCTCCTAAACTGAAGGTGACCACAGGATTTCACCTGAGCCTCCCACACTAAGCCACAACCTGAAAATGTCCTCTAGGAAGCAAACTGGGACCACCACGGGGCTCACATCATTTGTTTCCCATCTCTCAGGATCACTGTCCTTTGTTACCTGGTATCCATATATTGTTTCACTTATTTTGTCTGCTATTTATGTTCATATATTTTGTCTGGTTTTTCAGTTATTTCATTTACTTCGTCTGTTTCATTAGTTGTTGGAGGAAGGAAAGTAGATCTGGTCTCTTACTCCATTCTCTGTGGAAGCAGAAACTAATATAAATCTTGATTTCTGGAATTATATCAATTTCTCTTCTACTATTTTTCTACTTTGACACATTCAAAACTACTATGAGGACAGTGCATTATCCTTCATTCTTTTAATTTTTCTTGTACTGAATGGTGGTAGTTGAGTTATGGTGAACATAACTTTTTGTGTGAAATTTTTAAATAAAATAATGCATATCAAGCTTCGAGGAATTTTGGAACATTCCTTCTTTACCCATCTCCTTTGAGCTTGAAATGTTACCTGAATTTTGAATCCCTTAACTTGCTGGGTGCTCTATTTTTAAAATATCCAGGAATGACATGTCACTAACAACTCATTAATACTAGTAATCTCGAAGTCAACTATAGTTTTAAACCATTTTCATTCTTCTTCGAAATTACCCTTTCCCCTGCCATGGTGGCTGCTTTCTGCATTGTCTGTGTGGTAAATTTTTGACTCTGCATTTTCAGTATAAGTGGTATTTTCCCTGTGAGGCTGGTCTTGATAATGACTAAAGAGCATTTATAGTATGAGAATAGAATATGAGTGAGAGAGGAGTGCCTGGGTGGCTCAGTCAGTTAAGTGTCTGCCTTCCCCTCAGGTCATGATCCCAGGTCGTAAGATTCAGTCCCTCATGGGGCTCCCTGTTCAATGGGGAGCCTGCTTCTCCCTCTCCTACCCACTTCTGCTATCTCTGTCTCTCTCTCTCTCAAAATAAATAAATAAAATCTTAAAAAAAAGAATATGAGTGAAAGAATGTGATTGCTCTTTGGGATTTAAATGTAGAAGTAAAATTATATATCCTTCTATTGTTTGCAATACTTTGAGAACAAGACGATCACGGCAGAGGATCTTCCTAAGCTTTGCAAGGGTTTGGATCTATTGAAATTTTATGATTAAACATAAGTTTGCACTTGACATACTACTTTGTATGTATTTGTTTGTATTGATTCTGTAATTAATTCTTTTGATTAGCTTTTCTGTCCTTTTATCGAAACTCAATTTTTAAAATTTATTGCCTCAATTGTCATATTCTGAACTCAACTCAAAGGATGTAATTTTGCCTTGGGAATTAGGTTTTTTTTTTTTTTTGAATTTCATTTTCCTCTTTCTTTGCATACCATATTCTGGAGATATAGCAATGTTCAGTGAAACTAATAAATTAAAATTTTTTTCTGAATTTAAATATCCAAAAATAGCAGACTGATTAACAAAGTTGTAGTAATTCTTTCAACATAATATTGTGCATTAAATCATGTTTTCTAAAATATTTAATAACATGGAAAATTATAATATATTGCTTATTATAAACATAAGGGTAGAAAGATAGGATTTGATGTTCTCTTATTAACATATCTTATTTTTCTTTAAAAATGTATTAATTTTATAAACAGTAAATTTAATAATTCATAAAAATTAATAAAATGATTTTCAGAAATTGGCCAAGGAAAATACTCTTTTCCTATGTGTCCCCCTATTACTGTGGGATTATTTAGGTTTCATGTGTGGTAAAGTGTGAATTTAAAAAATTCACCTGAATTGATACCTTTTCCAAACATTTTCTAAGGACAGCTAAGTGAATTTGGAAAAATAATAACTATCTTCTAAGTCATAATCTTCTTTCAGTGACAGGTGAATAGGGTAACAGATTCTGAGAAATTAAATATTTGGAGCTAATGGAGATGACATTAAACTCTAAGATTGATATTCATTAGCTAAAATTATTTTACATGGGATTTTCTTAGCCAATATCACATTTAATATTCCTTTGAAAAGAGGTTTTAAAAATTAATTTCCACCCTCTGCAAAACAGACCTTTACTTATTTTTCACTTGCTTAATATCTTGAGTTTTTTAACTAATATATAACCAGTCAACCTGGCTGAATTTCAGTATAAGCTCTTTGAACTCTTTTCTGCGTTAGTGTCTATAATACTGAACATAATTGCTAAAACAATGAATAAGTTCATCCATGTGATTTTAGATCAACACATACCAGAAGCATTAGTGTTGGACAAGCCCCAAGTTTTGACTTTTAACATATTTTATCTGAATTTCTTTAAAAATGAATAAAAATTAATTTCTTATCCTCAATTCTATAAACCAGAAACATTATACCATCTTGTTTCAGAGGTACTATTCTTTCCACAGAGGAAAAAAATGAGATTAGAAAAATAAAATTAGAGCTGGGGTTCCAAATTTTGGCACCTCATTTAAGATGATAGACAACAACTTAGAATGCATTTATTTTTGGAGAAAAAAACTTTGGATCATAAATCTGTACAACTGATTTTTAATTTGTGATATTTGGGCATTGGTCCTTTTCGTAGTCATGCCAAATAGCACATTTTTTAAAAAAAATGTCTATTTATTTGAGAGAGAAAGAGTGCACACAAGTTGGGGGATGGGCAGAAAGAGAGGGAGAAGCAGACTCTGCTTTGCAGGGAGCCCAATGCTCTGCTTGATCCCAGGACCCTGAGATCATAACCTGAGCCAAAGGCAGATGTTTAACTGACTGAACCACCCAGGCGCACCCCTACCCCCATGTAGCACTTTCTTTCCAAGTTTAAACATCAATTCCATCAGAAGCTCAGTAAAATTATCTTGGTTTCTTCTTCTGTATCAAGAAAATGTAAATATATCTGTCAATTGATGTCTGAAAGCTTATTTGGACTAAATGATAAAGTGGGATGTCAATAAGCATTTATTGATATTCTCCCTGGTATCAATAAGCTTTCCTTTAAAGAGAATTCCATCAGTCTGGAGTCAATCAATCTTATATGCAAAAAAGATCGAAAACTGCTCTCAGGAAGGCACAGTTGTCTACAATTCAGAGCAAAGGCAGTTCAAACTAAACAAGTAGCTCCACGGCTGTAGGTTTTCGCTGGTTAGGATTTAACAGATAACATGACAGTGAAAAAGACAACATTTCACCTCTGCCATGGCTGTTTCAAAGTTATAGAAACTAGCTTGTGACTTGTGGCAGGTGTGTTGTGTTATATTCTGACATTTCCCAAATGAATGCATAGACAGATAGATGCAGGTGCTGTTCTGAAATATTTGGGGAGAAATTATGAACACATGTATTGAGGGCATCTAAATGAGTAGCTTGATGAATATTTGAATTATATTATCTCATAAAACTTTGATTGATGGTTAATTGGAAGAAATTTAGAGAGTCTTTGCAACTTCACATAAATATCTTAAGGCAAATTCTGGATATAATTTCAATATCCTAAATTTTAAAGTAAACTTGGTCTCATCCAAAGCATTTGCTTGTTGTTTTCCTCAATGAATAATTCCCACAGAAATATTACTTTACTCTGGGGATCTGATTAGAAGCTGTAAATAGACACAGATATAATAAATGTCAGTCCTATAAAGCACTTAAATCAGAGAATCAGAATGTAACCAAGGTGGGATGGGAGAAGCTTAGTAAAGTTTCAGCCCCATTTCATGGATAATAAGTTAAGAGAAAATTTACCTAAATGTATTCCACAACATCTGGTTGTATGGGTGTATGCTGAAATCAAAGATTTAAAAGAAAAGCAGATTAGGTTAAATCAATCTCTTTCCTTATATGGGAATAGAAATGTTGAGACTATCTTTCAGTGTTTAGTGGGTCTGTTTTGAGGAACGACTTTTTGATGCACTGTCCTTAGGGTTCTAGTCTAGTCTCAATTCAATGCTGAAAACACAGTGAGGGTGACCTGTTTAAAACAGAAGGAATTTTTTTTTTAATGTTAATTTTAGTTTCTGAAGAACTCTACCAAAACAACTTTCACCAGAGTAAACAATATGGTAAAAATATCTATTACTCAGAAAATGAACCATTCTGATATTTTTCTTTGAATCTGGTCTTAGAAGATAGAATTTTGTGTTTTTCAAAGCATCTTTAAAATTGTTATCATTTAATCTTTGCAATATGAATTCTGCAGATATGAATGCTTACATTCAAGGAAACTATACTATAGAGTGAGATGTCAGAATATTTTAAAATATCTGATATCAGCTTTTGAGGTTTTCAATTTTCTTCTGAGGGCAAGGCACACCATTGTCTCCTCACCTGCCAACCCATAATTAACACTTACTGAATATGTTGTTTGTTTGGTCTGTGGCATAAGTAAATTTTCATGACAATCTATGGAAATGCTTGTGTTTTACTGGTCCCTCCTCCATGTGAAGAAGTGTTGATTTCTCTGGACGCCTCATCACTCAGAATGATATCTATTGTGCAGCTGCTGATCCACAATTTGTTTTTTTTTTTTTTTTTTTCACCTTTGCTATCTTTGTAGAATCAAAAACCCCACATCGCAAAAGTAGAACTGTATTGGAGGCCAAGTCTCCAAGCATCACTTATTTTTTATTTGTTTGTTTTAAACCCAGCACAGTAGGATATCTATCTGTCAGCATCATCCAATGAGCTTACTGTATTAGTAAAGAACATATCATTCACTGAAATAACACTGTCCATTGAAAATGGTCAAATGCTTCTGGTAAAAAGAAGGCTGGAATAGTGTATTATCCTGGCTTGAAGATGGCCAGCTGACAGCATCACATTTTATTTTAATGGTGTCAGTAGTGCATTAAATGCTATTTTATTAAAAGTTAATATCTATTTTTGAATAAGTGGATTTAGTTAGGCAAAAAAAAAAAAATTTACTTAGCTTTTAAATCAATTTTATAATATCCAAAGCAAAATCCTCATACTTAATGTATGTAAATCACTGACTTTCAGAGCACCAAAGGGAATGTACTTTACACTATAACATAAATACTAATGAAATCAACTGAAAATGATAGTCATTAGTCAACTGTGCCTTGATAGGGCTCCCTGTGGACTGACATAAACTCACCATTAGAAATGGATTTTTTCGGTCTATAATGTTATTTTTTTTTCTTCAAAGCAGATTTAAATTCCATATTTAATGCCTTTTTTTTTTAAATTTTAGAGGGCATGGATTTGCACTTACAATTTGTATTTAAACTTCAAATGCTATGAGCCTGAATGAAAGTATAAGATAGATTGTAATAATCATCATCAGTGGGTATAATCATTAAAAAAAAAAACAAAACCTCAGACCAAACTCTAGTGGGAGCAAAATGTATTCATATAAACAACTTGAACTGATTTAGAAGATCTGTAGAAATTTAAGAGTCAATATACATAATATTATTACGTCCTTCAAGGTTAGGAAACAGTTAAACATTGTTTTTTAGGTTTTGATATTGAAAATGGTGCTAATAGGGACGCCTGGGTGGCTCAGTTGGTTAAGTGGCTGCCTTTGGCTCAGGTCATGATCCCAGCATCCTGGGATCGAGTTCCACATTGGGCTCCTTGCTCGGCAGGGAGCCTGCTTCTCCCTCTGCCTCTGCCTGCCATTCTGTCTGCCTGGGCTCACTTGCTCTCTCTCCCTCTCTCTCTCTGACAAATAAATAAATAAAATCTTAAAAAAAAAAATGGTGCTAATAGAGGTGGAAATGGGTGGAGAAGCGTGAAATAGATAGAGGGAATTAAGAGTATCATGAGGAGCACTGAGGAATGTACAGAATTGTTCAATCACTCTATTGTACACCTGAAACTAATACAACACTGTATGTTAATTATACTTCAATTCTTAAAAAAGGTAGAAAATGGTGCTAATATTTACAAATTCATCATGTGATAATTCTAGAGCAATACAAATGTATGAAAATATACATATGTATGTTGTTTTTGATGTGATATGAGATACAAATTTCAAATCCATCTGTTCAAATATATTGAGAACAAATAAAGACAAGAGATAAGGTAACAAAAAGCATTTAAAAGTCATATATAGCTGTCATTGCAGAAAATAGATTAATTTGAAAAATTAATATAGTGTATCTTGATATATAGCTACAACATAGTATTCAGTGGAAGTAACCAATTTTTGACATTGTTTAGGAAGTTTAGCTATTAGAATTTCAGGAGAAAGTTTTCAATATAAATTTGTAACAAAAAACACCCAAATGGCTTTATTTGAAACACTTCACATTAATTTCATTTCCTACCACATTGTGCATAGATATATAATTACTTTATCTCAGTATCCAAATTGCTTTCTGGGACTCTCTAAAAGGGTATGTAACTCTTTCTGGTCAGTATAGTATTAAAAAGTATAATGATGGATGTCATCTAGTCAGCCTCTGTTGGTCTGTGTATTTTGAAAACTGTTACATACTTTTCTATTTTTTTTCCCAAGATTTTATTTTTTTATTTGACAGAAACACAGCGAGGGGGGAGCACAAGCAGGGGGAGTGGGCGAGTGAGAGGGAGAAGCAGGCCTCCCACCAAGCAGGGAGCCTGACGCTGGGCTAGATCCCAATGATTGATCCCTGGGATCATGGCCTGAGCCTAAGGCAAACATTTAAGGACCAATCCACCCGGGTGCCCCTGTTACATACTTTTCATACAGTGTTAACAATTGAACTTTACGGAAAAGTTTGTATAACATTTTCCCTAATTTTTGCAATATTTTTCCTCACTCTACAAGCTGCTAATATAAAATATTCTGTTCAATTTCACCACTGAAGAGCAAGAATTAGTGAAAAATTTTCTCACAATAAGAAGGAAATAAACACAAATAGGCAAATAAATCAAAGGGATGAGCAAGTAATTCATAGACAAAGAGATAAACATATTTAAAAGATTCATAATTTTGTTGTATGTGAATGCAAAAAAGTCATAAGGAGACACTAGTTACAACTATTCATTTACACATATTTTTAAATTACTAGCATGTAATTGCTAGGTTGTGTTGAGGCATATACATTTAATATACAAACATGTACACATAGGAATTTACATAGAGGATTGATGACAAGTTTAACTGAAAAGACCTCTTTTGGAAAGTTATTTTTACCCCTTAACTCCCATGCTAAAGAAGTTTCCCTGAGGAAATGACAAAGTTATCTGTCATGATTGGCTTCCATACAACACTTTTGAATCATTTCTTTATTCTTAAAAGAATTGCACTGAAATTTTTATATCGGGTTGTAATCTTTTAATGTAAAATAAGCGGAAAAACGGGTAAAATGACATAAAGAATATTGTATGTATCAAATTTGTAAGCATTATGTATAGGTGTTGGGCCCCCCAGCTATGGGAAGTGTTGACTTGGCCCAAAATTCTAAATTCCACATACTTGGCCCCCGGAAGCCACCACAACCACTTTGAGATCATTGGTGGAAAGTCACATTACTAAAGAGTATGTTTTTTCCCCTCCTGTGTTCTATGAGAGACAAAACCGTGGAACTCAAATGACAAGTCAGAACAAAAGCTTTGTTTTTGATGCCTCTACCACACGGGCCGAACCTCCGGCAGCAGGTGAAAATCAGGGAGGCTCCCAGCACAGCTCTGTGCTCCTCTCCATCCTCCCAAGTCCCTCTCGAATTCTTCCTTTTGCCTCCTTTTTGGGAAAGTTGTTGAGGCACTGAAGTGATGTATTTGAGAAAATTAAGAGGAGATCAGCAAAAAGACTAAGTGACCAAAGATATGACTATATATTATGAGGGACAGAGGGGATGCCACCAACTATCGGACACTGCCAAGGTTATAACTTCTCAAATATTATCAATTTCGGAGCCTATTGGTGTCTACTCTGCAGAATTTGCATGGAAGAGACTGTGTCCACGTTAACTGCGGTTGTATACAGGGGAGAATGGATGCAGAAATAATGTCCAAAAAAGATCCTCTGCGCTAGGACAATGCCTGTATTAGTAAGGAAAACAAGAAAAATATGGACTACCAGGAGCTTCTCTATCTGCTCGGCACATTTCCTGCAGCTGCATTGTAATAAGGGATCATTTCTCCCAGGGCTTGAAGACGATTGTATTTTCATTTATAGCAGGCCTCCTTTGAATCATCTGGCCTCTGCCCCTGGAAGGCTGCGCACAAGGCGGAGAATTGAAAAAAATGACAAAATTTCAAAAGGAATATTGAATTTTGATAAAGTCTTATTTTTCTCTCCTCCTTGAATTTGTAGTTCATTCCAGATTTTCTAGAAGGAAGGGGACAAAAGCAAATTTCTAAGCATTGGAGCAAAAAAGGTCGAGGTATGGGGGTTGTGATATCGAATTTGAATTTATATATCATTAAGACAAGCTGCCAGTGAATGAATTAAGATGAAATCAATGCCTTTTTTTTTTTTTTTTAAATAGAAACGCGATAGGTATCAGCATAGTCTCAGTGCCAAATATTTGCTGGCTCTTCTCTCTTTCACAAAGTACTAGTATATCCTGGAAATACCTTAGTGAGCCAATATATTTTGTTATCAGCAATCTCTTTTTGGATTTGGCTTGTCTACAAACGTGGGACATGAATCTGTAACAGCTGCGTTTTTGAATTAAGCCTGGCTCCCCAAGAGTTAGCTGTGGCTTGGGGCTTGGGGCTTGGGGCTCTGAGGAGGGGGTGGGGAAGTGTTTAAATCCCTCCGTGAACCATCACGCATGAGAAAGGCACCCAATAACCACCCCAGCTCCTCATCTGACAGTTTGTTCCATAATGACACAAAGCAGAGTAGCACACGGCCCGCTCCCTCCCCAGGTTGAGCTGGCAGAGCTGATCACCAAGTTCCTGCTCAGGTCAGCCTAAGAGGATAAAACTAGAAGACCCAGCAAAGCGGGGCGTTAGCACCAAAGCACAGCTACTTTTTGTCTATCACAACAGCGAAAGCTACCTTCCTAAGTCTCCCAGGTGTGTGGCTGTGAACCTCCCAATTTCATCTTCAGTTCACGATCTCTATGGTTTATGTCTCTGTGGCCTTTGGCGCCTTTTTTTTTCCCCCTACTGCTGCAACAGTTCCGAAGTCTAGCTGCTCTGAAATGCTTTTCTTCTTCCCCCCTTTAAAATATTTCCATTCACTTTTTATCAGCAGAGTCGAGTCACATGAACCTTAGAAGAAGCAGAAAAGCCAAAGAACTTTGCTAGATTTGCTGCTTGGGAGAGCTTTACGCAGTGGCCCGCGGACCGCTGTGATATGTGCGGCGTAATTGAACAGAGCAGCCGTGCTGATAACGGGATCGAGGAGAAAACTGCCCTGGGAGTCCATGGAGAATGTGCAAGAGACAGAGAGGCAGGCACCGGGTCCTGTAAAGTCGAATCCTTCACTTCCACAGACTTGCTTCAGTAGTCAACTGCATTACCTCCTCACGACTGGGAGCCACTTAAATCACATTCTGTTAGTTTCATGTCATCACGAAATTGAAAATGGGGAGTTCTGAGTTATAATAGAAATCATGAATTCTCCGAATAGGTCAGAACCCTGCACTAGGCAGGACTTTGCATTTTCTTTTGCAGTAAATTGCCCTGCACCAGAGTGAGAAATCATGTCATATTTTATTACTAAACCTGGGAACTCAAATCAAGAATCAATGAGACTTCAAAAAGTATACTTATTAAGAGTTGGCAGCGGCACACAAGGCCATAAGGCTTCAAAAGCTTTACCTTACTTTCTTTGTTTTTCTCAACTTTTTTCATTTCAGACTGTCTTCTCACAAAGTGTTCACAAATATTAGGAGAGGCAGTTACTAAACCCAGGTGCTTAGATGAACTCAACCTAAAATCCTCTTAAATACAGACTTTTCCAAACACCCTTTGAAGAACTCTACTTAAAATCGCAATATTTTCATTTTAGGCAGATAAGATGACAAATAGCTATTTTTAAATAATTACAAAATTACGGAGAACATTTAAAAAATATTTATACAAATACTGCTTAAATATTTCCAAAAATTTCCACAAAACACTCAATTTTGTGATTTTACTCTCCTACTTTGAGTTTTTAATATGCATTAGACCTTTATCAATATGTTATGAAATTGTAATATCATCCTTTTTATTGGGCTTCCAAAGTTGTTTTGTTTCCATAATCTAATAGAGCTCAAAATAATAAGATTATAGTGGAGCATCATTCACACTATATGCTGATGACCTGTGAAAAGCAGTAGCCTTCCTTTAATTTTGCTTAATCTGAATGCTTCCATTCCTATAAGGGATGATCATACTTTAAACATTTGTAGAGAAAGGCACAGTTGGTTTTGAGAAAACTTGTGAATAGTTTCCACACTGAATCATACACATACACATATGTTGGAACAAACATATCTGCCTTTGTATATTAATTTATACCCTTGGTCAAAATAAAGTGTTTCTCATACTTACTTACAGCTTGTAATATGCAAGAGGAGTGTCAAATACTGTCAATTAAATTAGCAAGCACATTTTGAGGGAAATTGATTTCTAGAGTCTGAAATCCCTGAAATCACTCAAAGGCCTTGTTGCTTTTCAGGTGCCCCATTAATCTTTATAGGACTCTATTGACATCGGTGGCAGCTGCTTGGCGTGCGGTGCTTAGGATAGATGTGAGCAGAACACCATGGCCCGGGGACTCAGGTCTAATTCAACAGAACTCACATTAAACCTTTAAACTAAACAAAAAATGATATAGAAGGGATTTGTAAAGACAGGGGTATAAATTACAGCAATGGCGCTGAACCATTCCCTGATGGGGCTGGTTTCAGAGAAGAGCTTGTTTCTTGAATTACCTCCTTTGCCATTTTAGGCAGCTTGAAATTTAATAACAGCTTCCCTCAAAGCCGAGGAAGTACTTCTCATGCAAATGCTGCCTCCTCTGCTAAATGTTGAGGAGTTTGGGTAGCAGAAGGACTGGAATTGTTGGCAGGGGGAAAAAGAGAAAAAAAAAAGAAAGAAAGAAAAAAAAAAAAATGGACCCAAATCCACTGACCCCGGGTATGGAGATAAAAGGAGCAGTCAATGAAATTGAAGTTTAATGTACTACAGAGTGTAAAAACATATAAAATGCTACAGGGTGACAATGCTCTCTTCTCAAAAAAAAAATAAGGTGGAACTATACTGGATCCTTTGAGCCCTAAATGGATGATGGTCCTACAAAAGAGTCCTCTTCTGAAGGAAAGACAGAGATAAGAAGTTGCTCTGGATTTCCAGAACTTTTAATAATAGCTGTAGTTCTCTCACAGGTAAGAAGAAGAAAAGTAAAATATTGAGAAAGAAGCGGGTTTGAAAACCGTTGAAATTATTTCCAAAAAACAAAGGCTGTGGCTAGTTTCCTTTCTGGCTTATCGCTTTCAAACCCCAGCGACATCATGGCTTCCTACATTCAGTTCTCAGGATAGAGCGATCATTGGCCATCTATTTGTGAATCTAGACCCCTCCAACTGACTTTTTCTGTCTGTATATTCTAATTTGTACACGCAATCTAGATGGTGTCGTTCAGAAATATTGACGATTTACTGAAAATATGAGCAATTCTATAGCAAACATTTAAAAATAACTGAGGCAAAAGTCATGGTTTGGGTGGTGAACAATAAAAGACCATGATGATTGTAGCAATGACATTATCCCAGTGCCTGGGAAATCAGAATAAGTATGTTAAACCTTGAGATACAATCCTTTTCTCCAAAGCAGCATCCTCTTTCATGTGAAAATGAGAGAAATTAAATATAGACAGACAGATAAAAAGGATTTACTTCATTTTCAAGGTAATTTATTTTCAGTGCTTACTTTCTCGGCTTTATTTTCTGTATTAAACTCTATAAAAGCTCTCTTGATTAAGTTCCCCCAAGCATCTCTGAGTGAAGTAGTCCAAAACATACATGGATTTGGTCATAAAGTGCATTTTATTTCTCTTGTCAAAACAACAGAAAGAGTCAAAGGATATCTGAAATCACATAAAACAGACTCGAGGGAAGAGGAGATGTGTTAAAATCTTCTAATATCTGCCACTCCTAGAAAATAACTGTGTGAGGGTGATTCAGACACTTATGCTTGGAATTAATCTGGAAAAAAATATTTACTTTCTGTTTAAGAATTATATATAGATAGGCTTGATTTATCATTCTTCCTAGGGGTATACTGATAAAGCAGACAAAACAATAGACTATTCAAATTTACTCGCCATTTTGCCAGAAAGGATGGGGATGCTTATGTGGTTTTTATAGCACCACCACTTTAAATAAATGCTGGATGAAAGAAAATTCGTATGTTCTCATTGAAACTTTTTAATATGAAAATATTAATATAAAAATTATACACATGGGCAAGGGTTTTCTAAACAACTTCAATGCTGGTCTTCATAAACATCCACCAGGGCTGACCTGTGACTCTGATGGGCTATGTGATCACCCAAGACATGCTGGGCAATGTGTAGACATGACAGCACAGAGCTCTACCATAGGCAGGAGAGGTCTCCTATAAGTGAGAACCACAGCCAAAGCTCCAATGTTGGATGACCAAACACTTTGAATGAGCTTTCCTGTATACAAAATAAGTGGATTTGAGTTCATATAATCCTTGTAACAACTCCATGGATCAGGTTATATGGGTGTTACTTGTCTTCCTGTTACTGATGAGGAGGGAAAAAACAAGGTTTGGGGAGATTATGTGACTTATATAATGTTACAGATCTGACAAGTGACCTAGCTGGGATAAGAGATCCATCTTCAGGCTACTAGGTTAATGATCTTTTCGTTACACAAGTTTTTCTCAATCCTTCTAACCACCCCAGTTTTCTTGTCTTTCTGTTGTGCGGATTTTGTATATTTTAAAGAGATTATATTTATTTATTAAAAATAGAAGGAATGCAAGCAGGAGAGAGAGAGCATAAGCAAGGGGAAGGGCAGAGGGAGAGAGAGAAGCAGAGTCCCCACTGAGCTGGGAGCCCAGTGGATTTTGTGTTTTGAAAAAATGTTGTCAACTAAATGAAACAAATAGCCTCTAGTTTTACCTTCAGTAAATGTGGAATTTCTTTTGTCGTCTTGAACATGGAACAGTGTATTATCTCAGGGCACTCTGAGACTGACAGTACCATAACCATTCCACTTCCTCCTGGGAGGACAACCTCCAGGCTTATCAGCTCTTCACACATCTGTGTCCATGTGACTGGTTTTCTCCTGCTGCTCATGAAGCCTGGACATGGTATTTGTATGAAAGTAGGGGGAAATGAAAAATTTCAGAACAGCTAGCTGTCTGGTTAAAGACTACTAGAAGCAGGAAGAATGAGGATATTGCCTACTTCTTAGTTTTTCCCACTGTTGACCTTGCTTCATATACAAAATGAAAAACAGCAATGCAACAATGGTCATAATTTAATGACTAAAGTAAATAGTTCACTGTAGGTCAGACAGGTTATTTTTAGCCTTCATAATGAGCAAATCAAATCATTGCTTGATTCATATGGTCAAAGGATACACGCTTGACTGTAAAAATAACTGAACATGACAGATAACTTGTGCCCAGTTAGCAATACATGATTTTATGCTAAATTCATAAAGGCATCTTGCTATAGATCCACAGTGGCAAATTTCTACATAGATGTTAAAGAAGTAGCAGGCCCAATCCTCAACCAGATCATTCTGAAAATGCAGTATACTCAATGATAAATAGGAAAATTAGGAGGCCTCTGACTGACACAGTTCTGGTCCTCATATGAAGTTAGGAAATGTAAATCTACCTTATTAATCAAGTACGTTTTATGAATACGGTTATGTTTTAAGTTAGCAATTAAATTCACACAAAAAGCACATCTGATATTCACAAGATTTATAGTTTTTTTGCATTTTCTTTTTCACCTTTAATATTTTTTATTTATATAATCCAAATACTTTAGCATAGCACTCTTTTTAAATAGATTGCCAAATAGCCTTGACTGTATCATTTAAAAACCTCTAGTTAGTTAGACAAAACGACTTGAGATTCTCTTGGTCTTGCCTTGTCACTTCAAGTCATTCCATCTTTTCCACAGGACTGTCCCTCTTCTCTTTAAATCTGTCCCACACTTCTCAACTTGATGAATTCCTATTTATCATTCATGATCTTCTTTGCAGTCTTTCCTTATCTCTCACTTTTCTCTCTACTCCAAGCAGACCTAGATTAACACTTCCCCTTTAATCCTGTAGCATTTTTTTAATAGAGAGCCTCTATTATGCTCCTTTTCGTATTCCATTAGCTATCTACAAACTGTCCTTCCCCCAAACCCAATCTCAGAAAGAAAGAACCATAGTATACTGGTTTCTGAATCCCAGGAGTTTAGCATAAAACCTGACACAAAGTAGGGGTTCAATAAATATTTGTTGAATAAATGACTTAGTTCAGGTTCACTGGAACCAGATCCTGAGACTGAAGTTATTTTGCAATGATTAGCTGAGGGGAGATCTCAGGAGAAAGTGCAAAAGCAGGATAAGATGCAGAGAAAGGAACTAGTAAATGTGATCAGCGGAGGTCTTGCCTTAGCTGCTCTCTGAGCAGCATCTCACCGTTGTTCTCTCTTGAGGCAAGAGGGTCGGCCTTCTGTACCCTATATCATTCTGTTATAAGCTGTAGGCCTCCTGGGAAAGGGGAGAACATGAAAAGCCCCAGACCTTTCCTAGCAAGAATCTCAGTCTATCCAGCAAGTCTCTGGAGAAGGGGCATAGTTGTGTGTCATAACTCAGAGCAAATACGGAGTGGGTGCAGAGGCCTGGGGGGAAGGGCCAGGATAGGGTAACAACCCCGTTACCTTAAAACAAACAAACAAACAACTAGACCCATTCTCTAAAACATTGTGGATAATGATTCATGTGAAAGAGAATGATTCCTGTAAAACACCAACAGGAACTCAAGCCTAGGTCTCAGATACCAGGTTCATACCCTAGGTTTGCCTTGTGACCCCAGGGCAGGTCACTGCACCAATCTCAGTCTGTTTTCTCCTCCGAGAAACAATGATGACAAGAACCATTTCATGTGATTTTGCTGAAAGTTTAGACAGAATGGATATAGAGGAACATACAGAGGGCTTAGCAAGGAGCTAGGCTAGCATTATCATCTATCATTTCACTGTATTCACCTACCACTCTCAAAAATGAATAGAGTTTTGGCAGAAAGTTCTACTGAGATTTTTATTTATTATTTATTTATTTATTATTATTTTTTTTTTACAACGAGAGTCCTCTTTGGTATGTTAGGAATATTTTTAAAATAGAGAGTGCACAGCCGAGAAGAAAGTGGTTGAGTCTCAGTTTCTACTCAAAAACTGCATCTAGCCATCTCAGATAAGGTTTCCTCTTCCTTGAATCCCTCGTTGTCATTTTTCTCATTTGCTTTCTTCAGAGCACTATTCACTACTTAAAATTGTCCAACTGCATTACCTCTTTTATTCTATCATCTGCTTCTCTTCAGTAAAATCTAATCTCTTTAAGGGCAGCTACCTTCTTTCTTGTTCAATGCGGCTTCCTTGGCATAAAACCCTGCCTGGCACGTTGTTGGTAGCAAATAAGTAACTGTCTTACTGCTATTTTAAATCATTTTATCAAAATAGGCTTGTTTTAACTTATGGGCAGAGTTAAATGTTTTTCCACTTAGCAGAGATCAGAGGCCACACCTGCTAGAGTTGTGCTGTGACCTATGTGAGCACACTTAGCCTCAAAGAGATATGGATGTCACTAGTCTTATTATTCACTTAGCTATTAATTATGACAACTTGTAGCTGACTCATATTTCAGATTCCCAATTTCAGCAAAGTTTCAGAAGTTCTGTGCATTTTCAAATATTACCACTATTAGATATAGTCTAAAGACAAGATGAAGGATTGTCATATAGTTCTTGAACAAGTATGATAACAGAAAAAATGCGACTGCGTATTTGTATCGTCTATGTGCCTTATCTTACTTTATCCTGTGAATGTCTCTGGATATAGTCATACGCTGTTTATTCACTTTATTCCAAAATTGGCTTCTGGACTTTCACCTGCTTTGTTTCTAATGTCTTTAAGCACAGATAGATAAGAATTCATATTTTTCTAAATTATGAGGTATTTTAAGTGTTTCCAATTCTTAATCAGCCTAATTGTGTTTAAAGTTAGAAGTGAACAGCAACCCTACCCGCTTTGTTTCCTATATTGCTTCATGCAATGTATCTGAACTTGAAATCCTGGATGACTAAAGTCTGAGTTGTTCCTAATGCCAATCTCTGTCAAAAGAACAAAGAAAGAAGAGGTTCGAGGTTTTATATAGTTATATAAGTGCATGCATGGATACCTGAGGACTTCTGAGGCTGACATGTATTTACTACTGATGTAGTCACCGGGGGGGTGTAAATATATCAGTGGTTAACAGAGTCTCATTGGTTTGCCTCCTTCCTTCTCTCCCTGCTGATATACCTGCAAGAAATGATTCAACTCTGCTGCAAAAGACTAAGAAAATCAAAGAATATGGAATAATTGCCTGAGAAATAGAGTTTTTTCTTTCATGTTCAGTGTTTTTTTTTTATGGTAACATAATACAAAAAGTTGTATTCCCTTTATGCATTTTAATAATCTTTTTGGATACATATAGAAAATCTGGCAAAATTCAAACATACTGAAGACCAGATCAAATGTGATGTCATGTATTACCAGGTGGTTTATCAAATATTTGTCTAGAAAATAAAATGTATTCAATGACGTAAGGATGACACGTGGATTTAATTCTATCTTCAACCTCACATCTAAATTTGAAATAGGCATATTGAATAACTAGACCCTCTTTCGTTTAAACTCTAGAATGATCGCTCATTCCAAAGTGATGGATAAACTATGTAAAGTATGAGTCCATAACTTCAGAGTGAGAAAAGTGTTTCTCCTCATATACCAAATTAGTTCTCAGTGACAACTTAATGAGTAAAGAGGGAAAAGAAACACTAAAAAGGAAAGTGAGAGCTTTCATAGGCTCTCAAATGAATGAGGGAGGGTTTTTTCAGATGAATGCCTTGGACTCTCAATGAGAAAGCACCTGATTATAAAAAATGAATGTTTAATACTGGAATAAAATGAAATCTCCCAGATCCCTGCTAAAAATTTCATTGTATTTCCAAATTAAACAGCTCTTTCAGGTACTGCCCAATGTGTCAGTTACCTTTAATAACTGAATTTGCTTCAGGAAATATGCGAATGAGGAGCTTATGCTTTTTATTCTATGTCTTCATCACATCGGAAGACTTCAAATTCTGAAATTTAATTTGATCCTTTGTTCCCTAGAATCTCTCCTTGGTTTTGTGGGCTTGAAATGGGTACTAAATTTATCTCAACATTGACATTATCCAGTTGCGATGGTGCAGATCAAACTACCAAACAGAAAGATTCTGGAATTGTGTACCTATGGGCTGTAGTGATCATTCGTCTTCTCCACCACTTCTGAATCTGCAAACATCTCTTTTTACATCCCACCTTTAAAGTTTTCTGTGCTGTGTTAGCTTGCCAAGTTAGCTCTGGAATGTCCCTTGCATCTAAAAGACAAATACTAAGAAAAATAACACAAGACAAATACTAAGAAAAATACCAATTAGATGGTTTGTGTATTTGGGGATGGTATTTGTAGGTTTTTTCTTTTTAATATAAATTTCTACTCCAAGTAAAAAATCATGTAAAGAGATCTCATTAAACTTTCAAAACAAGTCCTTAATAGATCTCATAAGTGGTATTTACCTTTGTTGGTTTGTGTTGAATAGTGCATGTTTGGTTAATACTAATCTGTATTTACATATACATTCAGCATATTATTTCATAGGCCAAGTAATTTTTTTTGACAAATGAAAGGTTTCTGTAAATAAGTCATTACACTTAATTGGATTTTCTTTTATTTAACTAATACTCCTCACTTTTCCTTTATTAAATGAGATACAGACAATAACAAAAACAAATTGAAAAGAAGAAAAAATCACAGACATGAGTCTAAAAGATAAAGGCCACAACTATGTAAGAGTTTTTCCTCTCAGTAACAGCTACAAAGCTGTGTTTCCAACTCAGACACATTTCTAACTTACTTTGCTTCCTTTCAAGTCTTTATCACCCCAACTGGATTGAAAGATTTCTTCCCTACAGGAGGTAATTTTGCATACTATGCAGACTGATGATTTATTTTAAGATATACCCTTGTTTTCTTATTACAAAGGCAATGTATATTTTATTAAACATGTAATAAACATCGGGGCTCCTGGGTGGCTTAGTCGGTTAAGCATGTCCAATTCTTGGTTTTGGCTCAGGTCGTGATCTTATGGGTTGTGAGATCACTTCTCCTGTCAGGCTCTCTGCTCAGTGGGGACACTGCTTGAGATTCTCTCCCTCTCCATCTTTTTCATGGACATCATAGATACCTACTTCCTTAGAGCTAAAACCAGATTCTATCTAATTTTACTTTCGTTTCTTGTTTAATATATTTTTAGAGACCATGTTCTTTCTCTGCTCCTCCACCTGCTCTCTCTTATCCTCTTTCTCTCTCACACAAATAAATAAATAAATCTTAAAAAATTTAATGAACATAGACAAGAACAAATGGGAAAATGTCATTACCAAGTTCCCATTGTATAACTTTCTCTTATGAGCACACATAATTTGCAAAAACAGCTTTGTGTGGTACATTCTGTTTTGTTAACTATCTTTGGCACTTAATCTGTTATGAAGATGTTTCTAATTCAATTAATTTATTCACTCCAACAGTTGGTATCTATTATCACAATACCGCACTGCACAGTTCTACCTGTGACAAAATCATCCTTGAAGGAACCCCGATAGTGCTTTTATCAGCAGCCAGATCTTATATTCTTGTTTTTTGCCTGATTTTGTCCGGTACATTTTGTGCTTACTTGACTTGCATTCTCAGCTAACTTACATACCCAGGGCATTTTTATCCTGTTCTCTTTTGACTATTAATTTGTTTCCATTTGTTCTGTATTTTCTTCAGATGTATAGACCATCTGGGTGTTGGATCTCTCTCATCACTTCATTATCACATGCTCTTAGGTTTGTCATTTTTGTGACCTTTTATTCCCACATCTTGGAAAAGCTTCTTAAACGTATTTTCTACATGACAGATTTGGGGTTTTTTAATCGTGGTTGATTCTTTCAGCGCTCTTTCTAATATAATTTATAACGTTCTCTTAGACATTTTCCCATTTCTTTCTTGAACTTTTTCAGCCATTTTTAAAAAATTTATTATCAAAGCATTTTAATCTTTTTCATGGATATCACGTATACCTACTTCCTTAGAGCGAAAACCAGATTCTAATTTTACTTTCGTTTCTTGTTTAATATATTTTTAGAGACCATGTTCTTTCTCTGCTTTTTAAGTATCTTGTCTTTTTTATATTATAGAATAATTTTAATAAGTCCTCTGTTACTACTTTCTCCAGTGAAAAGATAACGCCTCACCTTATATTTTGCTCCTAAATATCATACATGCATAATCTTTACAACTGCTCGCTCTGTTGGTATCCCATGCTCAGATAGAAAAACCTTAGAGTTAACCTGAGTCTGGGGAAAGGAAGGAGTATTTGAGATGAATATTGTCCCTGAACAGAAAATCCTTCTCTGTAATTTCTTCTGTTTGTTCAAACTATTTTCAGACTCTAGCTTTCATCACCTAAATTTCTATGCACCCTGGCCTCTGTTCTAGGAATAGAGTACAGTGGCATTGGGCTTTCCTCAAAGAGCTGTTGTCGGTTTGGTGGGAGAAGAGCATTACTGTACCAGAGAAGAGCTCTGATGCATCATAGGAGGCGTCACGAGGTCAGAAGAAGCCCATCATGCAAAACCCTTTAAGGAGAACCTCAGCTCTTGCGGGCTCTCTCTATGGTCCTCCCGACAGAGAAGTTGTGAGTGTCGTTGAGTATCTGCTGACATCCACCTGGCACAGGACATGAGAAGTAAGAATTACACCTTTCATGTTACAATCTTACAGTTGCTTTCCAAATGGATAAATAAATGGGCCAATGAGAGGAGGCTGTTCAATAAGACTCTCTTATAGTCCATATTAAAATTATGCCATAACTTTTTTCCTCTTCAAACACTGTCTTGTATAACATTTAATTTTCACCCGTATCATATAGCTTTTCTTTCTTCTGATTGGCAAAACAATAAAATTATCTTGGTTCGAAGTTTCTGGTCCTTTATTTTTTTCAATGCAGTAATATATATATACATGTCTCTCTATATTAGTATATACAAATATATATAAACATACACAAGTAAATATACATATGTAAACAGCCTTTATACTGTGTTTACTATTTTTTACAAAAAATTTGATTTCATGTATATATTTATAAGATTATTTAATAACTGATTATAAGACAATAAGTGTTGAATCACTCAATTGTACACCTGAAACTAGTATTACACTGTATATTAACTATTGGGCTATAAATAAAAACTTGGAAAGGAAAAACTGATTAAAATATAAAATTATTTTAAAACTCCTTTGTATTTTTCAGTCAATATTTGATTTAATTTTTAATTTCTTGGAAACCAGTGAATAAATAAATAAATAAATATGTATATATATATATTTATGTTATATATTTTATTTTATAGTCAATGGAAGCATACCAATAATTTAGATTACTAAAAATTGTTAACTAAATTCTAAAATTATAAATTACAATATAGGTTTGATTCACTCGCCCTTATGCAACATAATAAATTACAGTTAGTTTTGTGAAAAAGGTAAAGTTAAGAATATTAGGCCCCTTTAAGTATGATTCACTTTGATGACCCTGTGTGATAAGCCTAAAGGATTCAGGATTAAGTTTGTAAGGGATAGTAATAGTTCTGCTACCTGGAATATAACTTAACGTATCTATTGCTTTAAAGATGAGGTGACCTAACATTAGATGAACAACTGTCAGGATGGCAGACATCACACACACATGCTTATTTATTTACTACACGTTAGCTCAGTGGTTCTCAAACTTTGGTGTGCCTTTGAATCCTCTGGAAGTCTTTGTTAAAACTCAGATTTCTGGCCCCATCCCCAGAGTGTCTTATTTAGTAGGTCTGAAGTGTTTGCATTTTTAACAGTTACCAGGTGCTGCTGATGCTGCTGATCCCAGACCACACCTCCATAATTACAGTTCCAGGGTATTCTGCTTTGGAGGAAATTTATTGAGACCATTGACTTGGAATTAGTGTGGATAGAGAGGTAAAAGAATGTGCTAACCTCACAGCATCAGCTCAAATTTATTTCTAGTAGAAAACTTATATTTCTTTTCTTCTCTTCTCCCTCCAATCAAAGAAATCCAAAATAGTGAGTTTTCTAACAGAAAGGACAGTATTATGGTGGAATATTATGAAGTAATGGTTCGTTTACCCCAGGTGAACTGTGCTTTCGCTCCCTTTTGTAAGCCAGGGTTGACACTCTGGGAGTCAACAGGCTTTTGATAAAAGTACAAAAGGTGCCAAGGAAATAGTAAAACATATACAATCTTTTCTCAACTGGAGGCGGAAAAAGGACTGGCATGAAAATAAAGAGCTATGGGTGACTTTGCAAATATTCAAGACTATGACGGATGTGGTAAAATGTGGCAAAATCAAACCCTATAGTGTAGGTGGCAAATGGATTCTATTACGTTGGAAGACAGAGGGATAAGAAAGAAAGGAAGAATGGAAGGAAGGAAGGACGGGAGGAAGGGAGGAAGGGAGAGGGAGAAAATGAAGACGAGTCAACCTGTGAATAGTGTCAATGACCATGCAAGTAAAATCAGATTATTAAACAATTTGCTTGGTTTCAGACTATCATGCTAGAGGGGAGTCTATACACATTTAAATTTCATTGTATGTGTCTTCTGAAGTCGAACAAAGCATATTAAATTGAATTAAGTTTACAAAGTTAAGGGATTTCAAAACCTATTTCAAACTCTATGGGCTATTTGATTTAGTGTTCAATATAATAAAATATGAGATTGGTGTGTTGTATTAATCCTCAGATTTACATTATGTTGAAAATAGTGAAAAGTGACAAAAATTCTTTAATTATATGAAAATATAAGGAGGAATGTCTACATCACTCACCCTTCTACATGCACATTTTGGATTTGCCAACTTTTACTCTATTTTTATCCACTTACAGGACCGTCTCCTGAGTAGACTGTTAACTCCTAGAAAGTAGGAGTCTTTGGTATTCCCTGCTCCTAACTATAAGTACTCAATACATGTTTATTGAATGAAGTGCACACGACTGGGTCATTTTAAACAGTTCTGTGTTTTCTCAGGAAGGAAACTATGCAAGTGATGCAGTAGGAAAACATCAAGTCTTGTAAAAGAGAGTTTCCGTCTTCTGAATTTGAGTCAGGTTCTAGAAACTAAAAAAAAAAAAAAAAAAAAAAAAAAAAAAAAATACTTGGCCCACTCAGGATTGATTTTGAAATTTCAGTATGAAAGCACCATTCAGATTAGTCTTGACTGGAAAGTGGGAGCATTTGTAATGCATTTAGTACTTGGACTCACATTTCTGACTGTTTTTATAAAATGGAGTGGCTCTTAAAATTTCTAATTCTGATAAAAAGCCCTACGTGAACACAATCCAGCATTCAACTACAAAGGTCTAAGCTTTGTGTTTGTGATCTGTCCCCTCACATACATTTGTGGCTCATTCTTTCTCTCCCTTCAGCTCCTTGCCCAAATGTTACCTCAACCAAAGTCTTTCTTAACCACCTTGCCACAAAGCATCCCTCCGCGGCTTGGTTCTTTCTTTACTCCTTATCCCGCTCTCTTTTCGCGGAGCACCACCCCAGGGTAAATGCTTTACCGGAGGTAAAAGTCAAAATATTTAGCTATCAGGGATAGCACAGGGATGCTGATACCATCAGTCAGAATGGATGCTTGACAGGCTCCTACTGGGTCAGACATTCTTTCTTTCTGTGCCTAGATGGAAAGGAAACCTGGAGATTTGCCAGGAAGGTCAAAGGAGACCAATGCAAGGTGGATGCACTTGAGGAACGGCTTGCTGTGTTGTACAGAAACATTTCAATGTTTTTAGTCAGTACAGCCATTCCAGCCCATCCCCGCAGAATATCAGCCTTGTGTTTACTTCACATTTTTGTTCATACTTTTGAATCTGGATCCCCTATCTCTAGAACACAAGCTCTACGAACACTGGAGCTCTATCTTATTCATTCATGTAACCTCAGAGCCTGGAACAGTGCCTTCCAGATAGTAGGTACACTATAAATATCTGTTGAATGAATGAATAAAGGAACACTATGTAACAGATTGATATGATTCAAGAAAAAAAATCTCTCAGAATTTAGCATTTCTTTCCTAAGTATTACAGGTATATAGCTCATAAAAATCTATTTGTAGTCACTTTATACTATTTTCTAATATTTGAGAATGAAATTTTCTATTTTAGTCGTATAAGGAATTCTCAATTCTATGCACATCTGAATTCTGAAAGGATTGATAGGCAACAGTTAACACAACATTCCAGGGGGCATTTGGCTGGCTCAGTCCATAGAGTATGTGACTCTTGATCTGGGGTTTGTGAGTTGGAGCCCCATGTTGGGTGTGGAGATTATTTACAAATAAAATCTTAAAAAAAAAAAAAAATACAGCATTCCATTGTTAAAAATGTTTGGGACTCACAACTTATGCATAGCTGTTTATTTAGAAGTCATAGGTGTGTTCTACTAATCAGATATGCTATATATGTTGTTGTCTTCTACTATTATGTAAAAACCATGTCAAAATAGAAATACTTATGAGATAAAGATGAATTGAGAGATATTCTATATTATATTTTATTTGTTTCTGTCCTGTTTTCATATTTAAAACACTATTAATCGATACCTAACTATAGTGACTTTTAGTGCTAGCCATATTATTTACTTTTTCCTTTTTCTGGAAAATATTGCTATAAAGCTTTGTGACACAACTGAACAAAATTTCTGGTTGTAAGTTAACTTAGTTTGCTTTCATTGCTCTCAGAGCTGAAAATGATAACCTTGCACTGACATAAAGATCCAAATACAAAAAGAAATCACCAGTGACACTTATCAAATCATAGAATTTATTTTAAAATTTCATCTATGTAAGCAATTATGGAAAGGATTTTCTTGGAGTTCAGCTTGTCAATTTCTATCTTCCCTAATGTCCATTGACTATTTGTTCAAACAACCTGGAACAGGTTAAATGGTTATATTTTGATCAAATGGGTTTAAACCCTTCTGAAACTCCTCACTTTAAAAATCTGCTTTTTAGTGGTTTCATACTGACTCATAAACGATGACATCTTTGGTAAATTTTGGAGATTAATAACCTAAGGAGGCAAACTTCTCCAAACAACTGTTTTCAAAAGGGTCTCTTCACAGCATGGTAGTTTTGGAAACAACTTACTTTTTTGTCATTTTAAAACATTGCTTTTACCTTGAATGGGCAAATTAATTTTTCTCTAAATATCTTCTAGGTTCAATATAATGGGATTCAGGACATGCTACTCCAAAATACGGCACATTGGCATACATTAAGTATCAAGCTGTTGGAATTTAAAAAATAAAACAAACCCCCCAAACCCAGCAGAAACAGTAAAGTCACTCTGAGCACCCCCCAACTTCTCTGTCCTTCATCCCTCAAAGAGGTCACAAAACTTCCATCTGAAAGGTCCCCTCCCTATGCCAGGAGGAGAGAAAACATTGTTATCACCAGAAATGGAGCAAGGGGGCCAAGAACTCTGCACAATAAAACCTTTTTAAACTAACTCTTATCTTCCTACTTATTTCACCATTTACCACTCCTCGCCCAAATCCTTTGTCTTGCCAATTCTTTGCAAATTTATTGTTTCTTTGTTTAAAAGATAAAAGGTTTTGCTCTGGTCATGCCTTTGAGTCTTCCTTCTCTTGTGAAGTTTCCATGTAACATGTGACAGTTGGATAGAATGTATACGCTTTCTTCCTGTTACTCTGTCTTTGTCAGTTGAAATTTTAGACCCAGCCAGGGACCTTAGGTGGGTGAAGAAAATACTTTCTTCTCCTGCAGATACTGTTGGCCGCCCCTAAACTTGAAATAATTGCCTTAGGTAACTTTACATAATCACACCTTATCTTCTCACAGTGTTGTAAAGATACCATGATTTAGGTTGGTAGAATTAGGAAGCCCTAGAAACTGGTATAATCTGTAGTATGCTACCACCGGGTGCTAGAGGGGAGTGGCTGAGAGACTGGGTGCCACCAACACCTTCAGTACTCCTCCCAGCCCCTTCCTCTCTTATGGAAAGTTTCAGTTAGGATCATTAAGGTCAGTGTATTAATTAAATTAGATGAAGCTTCATTCTTCCCTCGTGTTCAGGAAAGAAATCGAAATGGAATTTCTAGCACTTACTTTCAACACCCCAAAAGAACAGTTTGCATGTACTTCTGTTGAGTTTACACCCCACTGTGGAGATAACCATCTGGAGTCTAAAGATACAGTCGCCATTTACCACTACTAAATATTATGACTTCAGGAAATCTGAATTCAAAACAGATTCTTTTTCTTTGCAAAATATCACTTGATAAAATTAAACATTCACTTTTCTTTCTCTCCAAAATGTTAGCTAGACAATCCTCCTTTGTATAAGGAAAAACAAACAAACAAACAAACAAATTCAGACCTATATTTTTAGATTAATATGTAATATTAATCAATTTCATTAGCTCCAGGTTGCTCATGTAGGTTTCATTTAAAAAAAAAAAAAGCTTTAAGGAAGACTACTTTGGATGGAGATTAGAAACTGATACATACTAGTGTCAACTTTTATATTCTATTCTGACTTAAGATTTTTCTTCTAATATCTCTCCTTCACTTTACCAAGCATTAAAATTTTCAGTGTCAAAAAAAAAAACGAAATAAAATTTTCAGTGTTATCACACAAGATAGTAATATGAGTGTATAAATATGGATTCCAGCTATATCTTTTGTTACTTTTAGCCTCTGATGCTTCAATATTTTCAAATCAATTTTTTAAATTTATAAATTTATATATTTCATCTATTTTAAGTGTCATGGTAACTTCAGTATTTTATGAAGTATGGGTAAATTCGTAGGTACAAAAATATCTCAGGTAGTGACTAGGTAGGATCCCTCCTCTTCTTTCAGAGCTTCCCCAGGAATGAGAAGAGGAAGCTGTTTAACTGACAGGTTGTTGTAAGCCTCCAGACTGTCAGCATAATTTGAAGGCAGATTAGTTTTACAAATTGTTTTTTAACATACTGGTAAAGGGGCGATGACAAGGGTCCTGTTTCCTACTTGGCTCTGCATAAATTGGATCCTCTTGTAAAAAAAACTTTTCTGTGAAATTGGGGGTAGGCCGTGGGTTAGAGAAGTAACAGGACAAACATATTCTGCAGTTTGGAGTGTACTGTGGGACTCTCACTTAAGACCTTCAGCAAGCAAAACTAAAATACAACTTTTTCTGAAGAACTCAATTAAACTCACATTTTCCCCTTGACTGTTTACATAAAACATGCCTATGAGAGGTAAAAATCTGAAAAAAAGTATTCCTGTTTTTATCAGTGTGTGTACATACACATACTCTTGTGTGTGCATGCCTGTGTGGGAGGGATGTTTATGTATTTAATGAGAAACTTATTTTTCTAATGTGGTTTATACAATCCAAGCCAAGACAAGCATGAGTTAGCAAATATATCTTCCACCACCAAAGAAGACAATGTACAAAAATGAAAGCCACACATTACACTTTGCTTACTTTGTTGAGTTTGTTTTTGGTTTTACTATTTTAGGATTCTAGTTTGCCCTATGCCCAACCCAGGACTTGCCTTGGAATCTCTGCCTATTTAAAAATTATTTGAGGTAGCAGTGGCAAGCCAGAAAGAGGGAATATTTTTCAAATCCCTGCTTAGGATTTTGCAAGGCTTTATACAATTTTGCCTCAACAACATGAACCCAAAAGGTGGAGGACACCAAAAGTGATGGGTCAGCAAGGAGGTAACTCCTGAAGGTCTGTATCATGCTGCTTCCATTCCCTGCTTAAGCATTGATGGAATCTAAACTCACTTTGAACTTTGCCTATTTCCCAAGTATCTGACCAGGTTTTCATTTTTGATTCACTTTATTATATTTATTTGACCTTTACTATTACATACAAAACAGCTGCAGACATTTGCCTAGGGAAGTGACATAGCACTAGCATAATCATTGGAAAAGTTAGACTCTCTTCCATCCCGCCAAAGCATTAGGCCTTTGGATATAATGAGAGTCTAAGAAATATATGAGAGAATTAAAAATTAAGTAAAAAAAGGACTGCAGTGGGGGTTAATAGATCAAAGAATTAGGGAAGATGTTTTGATTCAGTTCAGGGGATGAAGGCTGGATTCGTGGGATCTACCCAACAGTAGGTGCTTATAGCAAAGAATCTATAAAAATCCGTAAAGAATATGGGAGAAACATAAAATTAAGTACAGACTAATCTGGGGCACTCTACTTATAAGGACTAAAATGGCCTTCAAAGTGTCAGTTCAGGCTTTGTAATAGTTAACAATAAACTTCATTAAGTTGTTTAAACTCTCTGTTCTCTAATTCTGATTCTTGCTTTTAAAATAGTATTAATTGCTTTTAGATCATAGCGGCACATCTCTGAGGATGAAATAAAAGATATGACAGAACTTTATATATAAAATTGCTGAGTTCAGTAAAAGTGCATGTAATCTTCAGAGAACCCAAATACTTGAAGGAAAGATATAGGAATATATGTGTGTGTGTGTGTGTGTGTGTGTGTGTGTGTGTGTGTGTGTGTGTATTTAAGTCTCTGTTCTGCTAACTAGGTTTTTGAAATATCTGTGCTTAAAATGAAGCATATTACTTCTCGTATCTTCATTAAGTACCTTATTGAGTCTTTTTAAGTTAAATCACATTAAATATTTTTTTTTAAAGATTTTATTTATTTATTTGACAGAGAGAGATCACAAGCAGGCAGAGAGAGAGGAGGAAGCAGGCTCCCTGCTGAGTAGAGAGCCCGATGCGGGGCTCGATCCCAGGACCCTGAGATCATGACCTGAGCCGAAGGCAGCGGCTTAACCCATTGAGCCACCCAGGCGCCCCAAATCACATTAAATTTTTACAAAATTTTTGTAATGTTTTTCAACATATTAGAAAGGACCTCTCCTAAAGGTGGAGCAGTCACAATGGCAGAAGAAATAACAGATCCTCAAAAGTAAAAGCATTAAAAACTAAAAAAAAGCAGGGAAATGTACTACACAGAGATAAATAACTGTTTGAAACATTGATGGGTAATCATTAAAATTATTAAAATTCTACATAGCATTCTTCTTTAAGAAAAGGTTAGAAATGTGTAACATATTTGCATTGAAAATAATCATGATTTTTAAGTGACAGTTGAGTTTTTTTTTTTTTTTGCATTTTTTTTAAAAATTTTATTTTTTATAAACATATAATATATTTTTATCCCCAGGGGTACAGGTCTGTGAATCGCCAGGTTTACACACTTCACAGCACTCACCATAGCACACACCCTCCCTAATGTCCATAATCCCACCCCCCCAACTCCCCTCCCCCCATTAACCCTCAGTTTGTTTTGTGAGATTAAGAGTCACTTATGGTTTGTCTCCCTCCCAATCCCATCTTGTTTCATTTACTCTTCTCCTACCCCCTTAATCCACCATGTTGCATCTCCTCTCCCTCATATCAGGGAGATCGTATGATAGTTGTCTTTCTCCGATTGACTTATTTCGCTAAGCATGATACCCTCTAGTTCCATCCACGTCATTGCAAATGGCAAGATTTCATTTCTTTTGATGGCTGCATAGTATTCCATTGTGCATATATACCACATCTTCTTTATCCATTCGTCTATTGATGGACATCTAGGTTCTTTCCATAGTTTGGCTATTGTAGACATTGCTGCTATAAACATTCGGGTGCACGTGCCCCTTCGGATCACTACGTTTGGATCTTTAGGGTAAATACCCAGCAGTGCAATTGCTGGGTCATAGGGTAGTTCTATTTTCAACATTTTGAGGAACCTCCATGCTGTTTTCCAGAGTGATTGCACCAGCTTGCATTCCCACCAACAGTGTAGGAGGGTTCCCCTTTCTCCGCATCCTCGCCAGCATCTGTCATTTCCTGACTTGTTAATTTTAGCCATTCTGACTGGTGTGAGGTGGTATCTCATTGTGGTTTTGATTTGTATTTCCCTGATGCCGAGTGATGTGGAGCACTTTTTCATGTGTCAGTTGGCCATCTGGATGTCTTCTTTGCAGAAATGTCTGTTCATGTCCTCGGCCCATTTCTTGATTGGATTATTTGTTCCTTGGGTGTTGAGTTTGCTAAGTTCTTTATAGATTTTGGACACTAGCCCTTTATCCGATATGTCATTTGCAAATATCTTCTCCCATTCTGTCAGTTGTCTTTTGGTTTTGTTAACTGTTTCCTTTGCTGTGCAAAAGCTTTTGATCTTGATAAAATCCCAATAGTTCATTTTTGCCCTTGCTTCCCTTGCCTTTGGCGATGTTCCTAGGAAGATGTTGCTGCGGCTGAGGTCGAAGAGGTTGCTGCCTGTGTTCTCCTCAAGGATTTTGATGGATTCCTTTCTCACATTGAGATCCTTCATCCATTTTGAGTCTATTTTCGTGTGTGGTGTAAGGAAATGATCCAATTTCATTTTTCTGCATGTGGCTGTCCAATTTTCCCAACACCATTTGTTGAAGAGGCTGTCTTTTTTCCATTGGATATTCTTTCCTGCTTTGTCGAAGATGAGTTGACCATAGAGTTGAGGGTCTATTTCTGGGCTCTCTATTCTGTTCCATTGATCTATGTGTCTGTTTTTGTGCCAGTACCATGCTGTCTTGATGATGACAGCTTCGTAATAGAGCTTGAAGTCCGGAATTGTGATGCCACCAACTTTGGCTTTCTTTTTCAATATTGCTTTGGCTATTCGAGGTCTTTTCTGGTTCCATATAAATTTTAGGATTATTTGTTCCATTTCTTTGAAAAAAATGGATGGTAC
Organism: Enhydra lutris kenyoni; assembly: GCF_002288905.1. Lineage (NCBI taxonomy): Eukaryota > Metazoa > Chordata > Mammalia > Carnivora > Mustelidae > Enhydra > Enhydra lutris. Next base: position 23,653,066 of record NW_019154092.1, read on the forward strand.
TTTGATAGGAATTGCATTAAATGTGTAGATTGCTGTAGGTAGCATAGACATTTTCACAATATTTATTCTTCCAATCCAGGAGCATGGAACATTTTTCCATTTCTTTGTGTCTTCCTCAATTTCTTTCATGAGTACTTTATAGTTTTCTGTGTATAGATTCTTAGTCTCTTTGGTTAGATTTATTCCTAGGTATCTTATAGTTTTGGGTGCAATTGTAAATGGGATGGACTCCTTAATTTCTCTTTCTTCTGTCTTGTTGTTGGTGTAGAGAAATGCAACTGATTTCTGGGCATTGATTTTATATCCTGACACTTTACTGAATTCCTGTACAAGTTCTAGCAGTTTTGGAGTGGAGTCTTTGGGGTTTTCCACATATAGTATCATATCATCGGCGAAGAGTGATAGTTTGACTTCTTCTTTGCCAATTTGGATGCCTTTAATTTCCTTTTGTTGTCTGATTGCTGAGGCTAGGACTTCTAGTACTATGTTGAATAGCAGTGGTGATAACGGACATCCCTGCCGTGTTCCTGACCTTAGCGGAAAAGCTTTCAGTTTTTCTCCATTGAGAATGATATTTGCGGTGGGTTTTTCATAGATGGCTTTGATGATATTGAGGTATGTGCCCTCTATCCCTACACTTTGAAGAGTTTTGATCAGGAAGGGATGCTGTACTTTGTCAAATGCTTTTTCAGCATCTATGGAGAGTATCATATGGTTCTTGTTCTTTCTTTTATTAATGTGTTGTATCACATTGATTGATTTGCGGATGTTGAACCAACCTTGCAGCCCTGGAATAAATCCCACTTGGTCGTGGTGAATAATCCTTTTAATGTACTGTTGAATCCTATTGGCTAGTATTTTGGCGAGAATTTTTGCATCTGTGTTCATCAAGGATATTGGTCTGTAGTTCTCTTTTTTGATGGGATCCTTGTCTGGTTTGGGGATCAAGGTGATGCTGGCCTCATAAAATGAGTTTGGAAGTTTTCCTTCCATTTCTATTTTTTGGAAGAGTTTCAGGAGAATAGGAATTAGTTCTTCTTTAAATGTTTGGTAGAATTCCCCCGGGAAGCCGTCTGGCCCTGGGCTTTTGTTTGTTTGGAGATTTTTGATGACTGTTTCAATCTCCTTACTGATTATGGGTCTGTTCAGGCTTTCTATTTCTTCCTGGTTCAGTTGTGGTAGTTTATATGTCTCTAGGAATGCATCCATTTCTTCCAGATTGTCCAATTTGTTGGCGTAGAGTTGCTCATAGTATGTTCTTATAATTGTCTGTATTTCTTTGGTGTTCGTTGTGATCTCTCCTCTTTCATTCATGATTTGATTTATTTGGGTCCTTTCTCTTTTCTTTTTGATAAGTCTGGCCAGGGGTTTATCGATCTTATTAATTCTTTCAAAGAACCAGCTCCTAGTTTCGTTGATTTGTTCTATTGTTTTTTTGGTTTCTATTTCATTGATTACTGCTCTGATCTTTATGATTTCTCTTCTCCTGCTGGGTTTAGGGTTTCTTTCTTGTTCTTTCTCTAGCTCTTTTAGGTGTAGGGTTAGGTTGTGTACCTGAGACCTTTCTTGTTTCTTGAGAAAGGCTTGTACCGCTATATATTTTCCTCTCAGGACTGCCTTTGTTGTGTCCCACAGATTTTGAACCGTTGTGTTTTCATTATCATTTGTTTCCATGAATTTTTTCAACTCTTCTTTAATTTCCTGGTTGACCCATTCATTCTTTAGAAGGATGCTGTTTAGTCTCCATGTATTTGGGTTCTTTCCAAATTTCCTCTTGTGATTGAGTTCTAGCTTCAGAGCATTGTGGTCTGAAAATATGCAGGGGATGATTCCAATCTTTTGATAACGGTTGAGACCTGATTTAGGACCGAGAATATGATCTATTCTGGAGAATGTTCCATGTGCACTAGAGAAGAATGTGTATTCTGTTGCTTTGGGATGAAATGTTCTGAATAGATCTGTGATGTCCATCTGGTCCAGTGTGTCATTTAAGGCCTTGATTTCCTTGTTGATCTTTTGCTTGGATGATCTGTCCATTTCAGTGAGGGGAGTGTTAAAGTCCCCTACGATTATTGTATTATTGTCGATGTGTTTCTTTGATTTTGTTATTAATTGGTTTATATAGTTGGCTGCTCCCATGTTAGGGGCATAGATATTTAAAATTGTTAGATCTTCTTGTTGGACAGTTCCTTTGAGTATGATATAGTGTCCTTCCTCATCTCTTATTATAGTCTTTGGCTTAAAATCTAATTGATCTGATATAAGGATTGCCACTCCTGCTTTTTTCTGATGTCCATTAGCATGGTAAATTCTTTTCCACCCCCTCACCTTAAATCTGGAGGTGTCTTCAGGTTTAAGATGAGTTTCTTGTAGGCAACCTATAGATGGGTTTTGTTTTTTTATCCATTCTGATACCCTGTGTCTTTTGATTGGGGCATTTAGCCCATTAACATTCAGGGTAAGTATTGAGAGATATGAATTTAGTGCCATTGTATTGCCTGTAAGGTGACTGTTATTGTATATTGTCTCTGTTTCTTTCTGATCTACTACTTTTAGGGTCTCTCTTTGCTTAGAGGACCCCTTTCAATATTTCCTGTAGAGCTGGTTTGGTATTTGCAAATTCTTTCAGTTTTTGTTTGTCCTGGAAGCTTCTAATCTCTCCTTCTATTTTCAACGACAGCCTAGCTGGATATAGTATTCTTGGCTGCATGTTTTTCTCGTTTAGTACTCTGAATATATCATGCCAGCTCTTTCTGGCCTGCCAGGTCTCTGTGGATAAGTCTGCTGCCAATCTAATATTTTTACCATTGTATGTTACAGACTTCTTTTCCCGGGCTGCTTTCAGGATCTTCTCTTTGTCACTAAGACTTGTAAATTTTACTATTAGGTGACGGGGTGTGGACCTATTCTTATTGATTTTGAGGGGGGTTCTCTGAACCTCCTGGATTTTGATGCTTGTTCCCTTTGCCATATTGGGGAAATTCTCCCCAATAATTCTCTCCAGTATACCTTCTGCTCCCCTCTCTGTTTCCTCTTCTTCTGGAATCCCAATTATTCTAATGTTGTTTCGTCTTATGGTGTCATTTTTCTCTCGAATTCTCCCCTCATGGTCCAGTAGCTGTTTGTCCCTCTTTTGCTCAGCTTCTTTATTCTCTGTCATTTGGTCTTCTATATCGCTAATTCTTTCTTCTGCCTCATTTATCCTAGCAGTGAGAGCCTCCATTTTTGTTTGCACCTTATTAATAGCTTTTTTTATTTCAACTTGGTTAGATTTTAGTTCTTTTATTTCTCCAAAAAGGGCTTTTATATCTCCCGAGAGCGTTTCTCTAATATCTTCCATGCCTTTTTCAAGCCCGGCTAGAATCTTGAGAATCGTCATTCTGAAGTCTAGATCTGACATATTACCAATGTCTGTATTGATTAGGTCCCTAGCCTTTGGTACTGCCTCTTGTTCTTTTTTTTGTGGTGAATTTTCCGCCTTGTCATTTTGTCCAGATAAGAGTAGATGAAGGAGCAAGTAAAATACTAAAAGGGTGGCAACAACCCCAGGAAAATATGCTTTAGCCAAATCAGAAGAGATCCCAAATCGTGAGGGGGAAGACAGGGGATAAAAAGAGGTTCAGAAAGAAGAAAAAAAAAAGAAAGAAAGAAACAATTAAAAAAAGAAAACCAATAAAGGAAAAATATAAAAAGGAAAAAATATATATATATATTAGATAAACTAGTTAAAAAAGGTTAAAAAGGGAAAGGGTAAAGGTTAAAAAAATTTAGCAGAAGAAGAAAAATAAATTGAAAAAGAATAAAAATTAAATTAACTGCAAGGCTAAAGAATCATGGGGAGAAAGCCATGAGTTCCGTGCTTTGCTTTCTCCTCCTTTGGAATTCCGCTGCTCTCCTTGGTATTGAAACTGTTCTCCTTGGTAGGTGAACTTGGTCCTGGCTGGGCTTCTTGTTGATCTTCTCGGGGAGGGGCCTGTTGTAGTGATTCTCAAGTGTCTTTGCCCCGGGCGGAGTTGCACCGCCCTTACCAGGGGCCGGGCTGAGTAATCCGCTCGGGTTCGCTTTCAGGAGCTTTTGTTCCCTGAGTGCTTTCCATAGAGTTCCGGAGGGCGGGAATGAAGATGGCGGCCTCCCGGTCTCTGGCCCGGAGGAGCCGAGAGCCCGGGGCCCCACTCCCCATTGCGCCCTCAGAGAACAGTGCCGATTTACTCCCATCACCCTGGCCTCTGGCCGCGCTCCGAGCTGACCGAGCTTGCGACCGGTTCAAGGTAACCCCGAGCTTAGAGCTTACTCCTCGGCTCTGTCTCTGTAGCCGGCTTCCCCCTTCTAATACCTGAAAGCTCTGCGACACTCAGACACCCCCGATCCTTCTGTGACCCTGCAGGACCTGAGGCCACGCTGACCCCGTGTGGGCTTCACCCCGGTTAAGCCTCTGGAGCGATGTCCCTCAGCGGAACAGACTTTTAAAAGTCCCGATTTTGTGCTCCATTGCTCCGCCGCTTGCTGGGAGCCGGCTCCTCCCCCCGCTGTCTATCTTCCCGTCACTTTGGATTCACTTCTCCGCCAGTCCTACCTTTCAGAAAGTGGTTGATTTTCTGTTTCTAGAGTTGCTGTTCTTCTTCTCTTTGATCTCCCGTTGGATTTGTAGGTGTTTGCAATCTTTAGATAAGCTATCTAGCTGATCTCCCGCTACCTGAAGTAGTCTCAACCTGCTACTTCTCCACCATCTTGACTCCTCCCCCGACAGTTGAGTTTTTTATTATTTTTATCTTCTGAGAAATTCAAGTATGTTGACCTCAATTCTTAGTGGTTGTATGAGTAATGAACTATCACAGAATTATTAAAATAGTCAATTATCCCTGTAAATCTTATATATGTGGATTATCTATGATAAATTCCTAAATGTGAATCAGGTTTTATATCAGCACCTAGAATTTTTATAACCTTCTCTTCCCCCTTATTCCAATAAAATGCATTCAGGAATGTGAACCTGCCTTAATATTAATCAAATATATTTAAAGGAAGTCAGCTGCCTATGCAAATATGTGACTTATTACTCTCTTTAAGTGATTGAAAACTGATTTTACCAATAATAGAAGCATCATTCTCTATATGGGGAGTCCGGACCCCAGCGGTGTCCTAATTAGTCATCACATAACCTACAAACCATTTGTTGCAAGTCATACTCATGTTTCTGTTCAGTCTTCTCCACATGGACTCAGTTACCTCCCAAAGGAGTGGTCAAGACAGGATCCTCCTGGACACAATGATGAAAAGGCTTCTGTGTTGGCTATGTGGGAGCTCTATGTCCTCCTCACTTATGGGCTATCATCAGCAACCATCAGACATTAGGGCAGTAGTCATATTTTGAACTTCTCACACGTGTTCATCCAAACATTACATTAGTAGCTTAGGGTCACAGCTTAGAAATAATCTAACTTCAGGTTCACCAGACTTCAAAGCCTATGTTCTTTCTATTATTCAAATGTGAGACTTTTTCCTGATGAGGCTGTATAACAGTCTATGTGCTTAATGCAGGGAAGTGGAGACTCAGACCCAACTATGCCTTGCTTTATGTGAACATCCCAGTGAGGTGAAGATAGGATGGGAAATGCTGTTAGGAGAAAAATGAAACATATGAGTAATGATTAATTTTAAGGAAGTAGAATAAAAGAAATATAAAAATGAGAACTCACATTATTTCCTTTATTATTTTTCTCACAGAATGACTGCATGTAAGGTAAAATGTAAGTAATATTGGAGTGTCTCTAGAGAAAAACACACTGTAAGTACAATTTATATGAAATGGATGAAATGTAATCTTAAATTTCTCAGAAAAATTATATTAAGTATAGTGAAGTTAAAATTAACTTCTAGTAAACTGCAACTTATATAGACTCACAACATACTTCAAATATAGATCTTCTTCGTCTTGTGATGGGGTTATTATAAGCTGAAAATATCATAAGTCAAAAACGCGTTCAATATACTTGATTTACCAAACATCATAGTTTGGCCTAGCCCACCTTAAGTGTTCTCAGAGCACTTACATTATCCAGCAGTTGGGCAAAATCATGTAACACAAAGACTTTTTTGTAATAAAATGTTCAATACCTCATGTAACTTATTGAAAACTGTACTGAAAGTGCAGGAACAGAGTGAGTGTGTGGGTCCAGAACAGTTATAAGTGTATCATTGATCACCCTCACGTTCTCAGGGCTGACTGAGAGCTGTGGTATCACAAGATATGGTGTCGGGTACCAATGGCCCAGAAAAAGAGCAGAATTCAGAATTTGAAGTATGGTCTCTACTGAGTGCATATTGGCTTCAAACCATCATAAAGTACAAAAATAAACAAACAAATAAATAAATAAATAATAATCACAGGCTGAACCATTGTTAAGTCAGGAACTATGTCTATATAAATACCTTGTAGATACAGTTTGTGTTTGAAAACACAACCCAGCAATAATTATTATTTTTAAAAAAATCATAACAAGAATTTATTGAATAGGGGTGCCTGGGTGACTCAATCATTAAGCATCTGCCTTTGGCTCAGGTCATGATCCCAGGATCCTGCGATTGAAGCCCACATCAGGCTCCCTGCTCAGCTGGAAGCCTGCTTCTCCCTCTTCCACTCCCCCTGCTTGTGTTCCCTCTCTCAGTGTCAAATAAATAAATAAAATCTTAAAAAAAAAAAAAGAATTAACTGAATAATGTTTATGTGTTAAACACTTTTAAGAACTTTATATGATCTTTCATTTAATACTCATGATGGTCAAATTAAGTGGGTACTTTTAGTACTATCTTTTTACATGCGATGAAAATGAGATATATTATGTATGGACAACTTACCTAGGCTCTCCACAGATTATATGGAACACATTCAGAATTTGAACCCAGGTCTGTCATTTTTCAGAACCTGTGCTCTTTATATTTTAAAATAAATTAGATTTTATATACATTACTAAAGTCCTATTCTATAACATCAAAATATGAGTTAAGAATGTGATACTATGAATGTGGTAGGTACTCAAAAAATAGTTGCTGAATAAGTGTTTGAATGAATAGTGGCATTAACCTCTTAAGAATATCAAACCTCAGTGTGTCTCAGTCAGTTGAGACTTCAGGTGTCTCAGTCAGTTGAACGACAGACTCTTGATTTCAGCTCAGGTGATGATCTCAGGGTCGTTGAGATCAAGCCCTGCATTGCATTCTACACTCAGCGTGGAGTCTGCTTGAGATCTCTCTCTACCTCTCCCTCTGCCCCTCGCCCTGTTCACACACACCATCTCTCTCTAAAATAAATTTTAAAAAACTTTTGAAAAATCAAAGTTTATATGACAAATACAATGGTACCTCTATGAATAACAGAATTTATACATCCTTCAAGTTTCTGAACTGCTTATCATACATTTAATCTTATTTATTCATGGCCACATCCCTGTGTGAGCATTTGTATTCTCATTCCACTTCATTGATGAAAAAACTGAAGCTCAATTTTATTATGAAGGTAATACATTATCACGTGGCAGAATCAGAACTTGAGTCAACGTCCTATGACAACACAACTAATCCACATTCTAGTATACACACTCGCCTTGGGAATCAATGGCACCAAATGTATCACCTTCCTCTTTCCTGATTTCTGATTTGTTCTGAACACATATATTTTAGAAGCAAAAAGAAAAAAAAATCTTTTTACCTCCCATTAGAACTCTATGCAATCACTTTATTTTATAATCCTAGCCATTATATCATTGCTGTGTGAGTCCTTCTCCACTGCCTAGAAGCCCAAAGCTATTCTGGGACTATGTTCCTGCTCTATATATAGGCCATTCCTTTGAAAATTAGATGAGTGGTAACCTTATTAATATTTCATATTCTCAATCCTGCTTGAATTGATAATGTTGCAGTAATTTTAGTGTGAAATAATGTAACATAATATGCATAGGGAGTAAGTAGTCCTGTCAGAGAATTAATAAAACTTAGTTGTGAGAGGAAAAAAATTCTCACTTTTTTAATCCCAATTCAGGAGGCTTTAGCCTTTCTCTCTGCCCCATGCAAGATGCCACATTACTAAATAAAGCATCTTTTCGTGCTGGAGTGTAAAGAAAAGCTAGCATCGCTGTTCTCCACAGCTGAATATAGAATTGATGTGTCCTGTGTATCCTCACAGAAGTGCACTGGAATCCACAAACCAAGGTAGAGTTGGTGGAAACCCAAGCATAGGGCTGTGTCAGCAGGACACGGCTCCTACAGTGGAGGTGGCTATGTTGAAGGGCAAGCACACGTGTATGTACATCACTTAAGACTAAAAATATCAATGTCCTTGCTTCTCTAGATATGGAGGTGCCAATTCTCAGTGAACAGAGGGGAAGAGCTCTCTTCTGATGTGAAGAGGTTTACACTATATAATCCTGGTTGGATTCACCTTCCACCCCTCCAGCACTGTGTCCCAGTCCTGTGAGCTCATTTAAACCATCAGAGGGGTAAATTCCTCTACTTTTTGTTTGCATTTCTCATCATCCTGACTTTCTGCTTTCCTGGTTCCTGTTCCTTTGGTAGACACCAACTTCTGATCCCTCTCTATTTTTTGGTGAACTTTTTGCCTTCTCTTACCTGGCATATTGATCTTGAACTTCATTTTATTCTTACTTCTGGATAGTCCATTAATTTGTGAGTTATTTTGCAGCCTTAGACAAAAAGAATTGTTTCTGTCAAGCCTGTCCACTCAGCATAATACCTCCTGCAGAGCTAGCTCCTAATGTCCAACAGGAGAAGTGATGGTCTCCTCCAGTTAGAAAATAACATGAAACTTTTTAAAGAGTTGAAAAAATATACTAATTTTTAAAAATTTTTATTGTAAGTCCTCAGAAGGTGTGGAGAAATTTTGTTTGCAGATATTTTATTACTTTTATGGAATTCTCATTGTGGGTGGAAAATGTGTATTCTTTCCCTGATTATTTCTTAATGAAGTCCCAAACATTTAAAAAAAAGGGGGGGGCAAATTTAAAGATGACTTACCACTAATATGTAGCTGATTTTATACATAAAAGGGTTTAAAAAATAAAATACACAAATCATTGTTCCTCCAGCAATCTAAATTTACAGATCCTCTTTTTCGCATAGTATCTCAGAATCTGCTTGGAAATATACTAATTGATTCATTCAAAAGAACCAAAAACAGATCAAAGGATACATTTAGCTTGAGTATGGCTCAAGCTCAAGTTTCTGTGATATGTTTCCATGCTTCAAATAAATAACAGTCATTAACAATGAATTTTAAAGCCTTTTAAATAAAAGTATCTATTTTGACTTGAGCATGCTCTGATATTCATTTTCCCCCCACTCATGCTTTAGTTTATGTAAGTCTCTCATGTTTATAAGCTTATCATATATTTCTGAGTGACATTGTTCATGTTCAATTTTATGCCATGATACTTACTATTTTCTAAATACTGAAATATTATGTCATCAAACTCCACATATTTCTATATTAACCCACATTTGAACTTTTGGATGCCAGAAGAGAGAGGAAGGGGGAGAAAAGAGTAACTTCAATAAACCGAGGAACACAGTGAACCAGAGAGCAGCTCTGAGCTCCAATGAGGCAGTGACAGGAAAACTGTAAGGCCACTGACTTCCAAGGATCTTCAAGGCAGATACACTGGATGGCTACAGGATTCTTCAGTAGAACAAGGTGATTGCACAAAGGGGGTTCCCAGTTTCCCCCTGTAAGATATTAATTTGTAAAATTATTTTAGGGATTTAATTTTGGTGTCTCACCTTAGAAGAGCTCATTTCGTTAGAGTTCTCTAATCTCTGTTAAGGTCTTCTGAATATTTGGGAATGTCTCAAGCTCAACTTAGAATTAGTCATAAAGACCCATTGTCCTAAACATTTGAAAGAACTGATATGCTGTCCCAAGTTTCTCCCATTACGAGGTGTGACTTAACCATTGGAGAGAAAAGGTTATGCAGGGCGACACGTAGAGGTGAGGATAGCTTTCCAAATTGTATAATGTTTTTCATCATTTTAAAAAATATATATTTATTTATTTTAGAAAGACAGAGCACATGAGCAAAGGAAGAACCAGAGGGAGACGGAGAGAACCAGACTCCCTGCTGGAGCAGGCTCAATATCATGACCTTGAGATCATGACCTGAGTCAAAATTGGAGTCGGACGCTCAACAGACTAGCCAAACAGGCACCCAGTGCTTTTCATTGTTGCGTTTAATCAGGGGGTTAAAATAAACAGCAATTTTCTACTACTTGTAACCAGGGGAGCATTTCCTGAGAATTTTTCTCCATTATGCTCCTGGCTTTCTTATGGGTGATGAACCCATGTGCCTGAATCTGGCCAATGTGTCATGCCAGATCATTTAATTGCTGATGTGAAACCATCCAAATTTATCTTTTTCTTTCTTCTAAGGACCAACCAAATTTCAAATAGTGGTTCTTCCATATGCCTGGGTCCTCCACTAAGGGCAAACTGTACAGAGAGATCCCTAGTCAACCCTCGATGAACATGTATCATGAGTGATAAATAACTCCATGTTGTGTTAAGACACTGAGAATTGGGTTTGTGAGGGCTGCTTCATACCCTGATCTATCCTAACTGACAGAGCACGTAACTCAAACATTCCAATGCACTTTTAAAGTTGCAATTTTATCCTTTAAAATGCTTTAACAGAGCAACATTGTTCATTTTCTAGTACCTGAATACTGTAAAGATAGTTTCAATGGTTAAATGTTTTCCTAATCATGGATGAAAGATCATGAGTTTTAATGATCTGTAGGGTTTATCCTGAACTTTAACAAAGCACAATGACATTAAACATCAATCACATGGTAATTTGCAGTTATCATTGGGCTGTTATTGTGTCTGTATTAGAGGCAAAAACTTCAAATACATGTGAGAAATCATTTTTGCATTCTAATACTACTATGCTTGTATGCTCAAAAATAAACTTGGGAGTTGATAAATTCCACTGGGAAGTAGTTATTAAAATACATGAGTACAGGTTGCAGGTTCAGGATTTTGACACAGTTCCTTTGTTTTTCCATGTATCACTATGTTTCAGAGCATGTTAAATATAGTTTAGTGCATGCATGAGATGCCGAGAACAGGGACATTTCGGTCAGGCAGGTATGGATGGTTCTGCAGTTACTTCCACACTTGATTCCATTGATGATGAAAATCACTTAATGAGGTTGCATTTATGTGTGGAGAAGAGCCACATCTCTGGCAAGCACTTTGCTCTGTTATGTCTGAGATCTCCCCAGGTAGGTTTCTTCTTCCAAATCGTACCCACCTCTTCTCCCATCTATTATGTTTGGGGATGAAAAAATAAGTACAGCTAAACAATTTCCATCTTACTCTAAATTTAGGAATTTAAAATTCAATCTTGCAATTTTATCTTTTGAAAGGAATCATGCCCTGTGAATCCCACTTTCTTCCAGAACTTCAGGAACTGCCCTGGCTTATTAATGTCTGCTTTCTAAAATCAAGTGACCTTCCTCTCTTTAGTTATATGAAGGTGTCCTGTGCAAATCATGGTGGAGACCAGAATGTAGTGGGAAATAAAAGGACTGAAGACTAAAAGCATCAGATTTTGTGACACAGAAAATCAGCTATAATTTAATGGGAGAAAAGTTGAAGTACAAGGTTGAAAAGAGCAAGAGCTAATCACTCCCTGAAAAGCAAAGATCGAGAATCCTGTTGGTTAAATTAATATTTAGAAGTCTAACACACAAATGAGTTTGGTACAGTAGCTGTAAATTTGTTTAATTGGATCCTCTAAATATTAACATTCTGAGAGCTTCTGAAGAACTAGCGAGATGCCAGGCACAATGAGGCCTTGGAAAGTGCTGACTCATGCCAGTCCATCAGTGCATTCCTTGTGAAGATAAAAGAAAAAAGGGAAAAAAAAAAAAAGAAAGTCTGACATTTCATTTTCCAAGTGAGAGAAATCATATATGTTATCCTCATTTCATACAAATTTCTAAAAGGTTCTGATTTGTGATGTGTTGTGCATTGTAATGGGAAAGGGAAATTAAGGGCATGCCATGTGCTTTATAAAAGGAATTTCAGAAGGAAGAAATGCTGATTTGTGGGGGACTGACCAATATTAAGATGATATATCAAAATGTCCTTTTATGCAAAGGCAAAATGTTGGTAGGGTTACTTGCTTCCATGGCTATAGAACTCTGTTGCATGTAACTCGCAGAGGCTGCTATTGCCATAGGAAAGGCAGGCTCCTTTGTGGCATGTCTAATAGAATAGAAATCATCATGATAGAAATGGCAGAGCCTGATACAGAGAACAGGGTTGTAACTCACATGCATCTACTAGGAAATTTTATTATGAGAGCCAACAGGAGTCATAGAAAACATGTGGGCTTTTAAAAGGCTTTTGCAGCAGAAGTGTGTCTGGCATTTCTATGAAGATATTCCTGATCACATCTCAAGATATTTTTCATATCTTAAGATGTCCCTCAAAGATGTGATCTTTGAGATATGGTGAGTCAATCCTGAGCCATTCAATGGATCTGTTCCTGTTAGATGTGATAGGTGTGGTAATTTGTTACATGGTCTACCATTGTTAATGCTCCCCTGTACCACTACTCTTCTCTCTAGAAGGTCAGGTCTCCCTACTGTGTTGAACTCACGCATCGCCATTCTACTTATTTGAGCCAATGAATCCTGAGTTGGTGGAATGGATCACTGTCAATGTCTTGGAGTGAAGAAAACGTCAGAGTCTTAGCCAACCCGAGGTGCATGAAAAATAAATGTATTTTTTGTGGGGTGCCTTGGTGGTTCAGTGGATTTAAGCCTCTGCCTTTGGCTCAGGTCATGATCTCAGTGTCCTGGGATCGAGTCCTACATCGGGCTCTCTGCTCAGTGGGGAGCCTGCTTCCTCCCTCTTTCTCTGCCTGCCTCTCTGCCTACTTGTGATCTCTGTCTGTTAAATAAATAAATAAAATCTTTTAAAAAAAGAAATAAATGTATTTTTATTGTAAATAATATTGTTGGAACTTATAAAAAAGAAGGAAATCTGCCATTTGTGACAACATGAATAGACCTTAAGAGCATTATGCTAAGTGAAATAAGACAGAGGGAGACAAAAACCGCATAGTTGCCTTTATGTGTAGATTTTAGGAATGAACAAACAACAAACAATATCAGCGACAAAATCCAAACTCATAAATACAAAGTGCTGAAAACATATTGGTGGTTGGCAAGAAGGGACAGGGATGTGTGAAGGTGGTCAAAAAGTACAAACTTCCAGTAGCAAAATAAATGAATCCTGGAGATGTACAGCACAGTGACTATAATGAGTAGTGCTCAGAGAGTAGATCTTCAGACTTCTCATTACAAGAAAAACGTTTCCAACTATGTATGGTGATGGGTATTAACTAGACTTACTGTGGTGATAATTTCATAATATCAAATCATTATACTGTATACCTAAAACTAAAACAATTTTATGTGTTAATTTTATCTCAGTTTAAAAATTTTTCCCATAGAAATAAAGCCTTCAGAAACAAACTGAGGGTTGCTGGAGGGGAGGAGGGTGGGTAGATGGGGTGGCTGGGTGATGGACACTGGGAAGGGTATGTGTTGTTGTGAGTGCTGTGGTTGTGTAAGACTAATGAATCACAGACCTGCACCCCTGAAACAAATAATACATTATATGTTAATAAAAATATATTTTTTTAAAAAGTCTGAAAAAAAAAACCCCCACAATAAAGGCCTTTATTCAAGGTGCAGCTGGAACTCACAGGGTGGGTTATTTGACTTTGGGTATGTCAGGGGAGAAAGTTCAGGTCCTAATAAAGAGGCAGGAAGAGAAGAGCATGGGCTGAGATGCTGAGCATCGTGATTAGCTCAGAGACTGGCCAATCAGGAAAGAACCTCTGAAGCCACGACCACTCTTTCCAGATTCCTAGGGAAGGGAGGCATCTTGGGAGCTTTCTGGGCTTGGCAAGAAAGTCATGGTATAAGAAACACGTCCTGCTCCAGGTGCCAGAGGCCCCTTGTCTCAGATTCCTCCATAAGGAGCTTGGCTCCTTCAGAGTCACTGAGTGATACAGCTCCTCACCCAGAGGCTCTGCCAGGTGCAGTGGAGGGACTTCCGATGCCAGAATGGAGGATTGAACTGCGGCCTCCAGGCCACAAATCTCCAGCCTTACAGGAACCCAAAAGGGCCCCAGACAGACTGGCTTCTGGTGAGGAATGCCAGACCCCCAATCCTACTTCTGCTAAGGTCCAAGGCTGCAGCAACCTAAACCTAAAAGAGGATGGGCCATAGCACATCCCCAGGGCCAGGTGACCCTTCCAGCAGCTGTGTGCAACAGGCTTATCACTGCCGCCTAACCCACCTACTCCGCCGAGAAATCCAGAAATCAGCAGCAGAAATGGGATGGTGCGACAACAACGAATCTATGCCATGGGGCCCTTGCCTTGGAAATGGGGCTTCGGCAGTGACAAAAAGTATTATGTGAAGTTATAAAAATGGTTATTCATGTTACCCTGTGGGAAATCATTTTGAAAAAACTATTGCCCGAGATAAGGTAAAAGGTAGATAACATCCCTAATGAGCTTATTTAGATTAAAAAAAAAAAAAGTAGAAAAGGAGACTGCTTATAATGTGAATTCGTTTCTATTGAAAAAAAATTTTTTAAAGGTAATACAACAAAGAGGTGATCTCAGGAAATAAACAAAGATTGGCCTGTTTACAAAAAGGAATAAAAGGGCATTTTGACAGTTCAGAAATTCAGGGACGTGCAGGTGCCATTGATTCTCATGAAACCAGTATAAGGTAAAACTGAGGGCTCTTTGAGTGACAACCTTAGGCAAGGACAAAATCAAGATTTTGCCCCGTGCAACCTTAGCTAAGTTCATAAATGAGTGACATGGAATTCAGGGAAGGATTTCAGGTGGCTGGAGAAACAATGGCTTAGGGAACAGAGGTTCTCCCAAGGAAGCCTTTCAGGCTCAAGTTATTCACAATTAAATCTATAGAAAGGGACATGAGTGCTCCCACATGGAAGTCACGAAAGGAATTGAATATTAAATATCCAATTATACTGGAAATTTTATCGATTACATTGTATTTACTGAGTATTATCACCTATCTGTTCCACTATTGAATATTTTGGTTGTGTATGTGTGCACACACGTGTGTACTGCAGTGGATGGCCAGGCAGCCCATCCTTTTGGTTCTGAGGTCTCTGAAACAGGAAGAGCCATAGTGACATCACTCAGAGATCCTGGTCTTTGAACTCAAAGCAGACACGGCATGGGGCTATTGTGTTGTTTTGCTGAGTCAGAGGAAGGAAAGCTAATATTAGTGATTGCCCCTGGTGCCTATCATTTACTCATCATGGCAAAGACATAGAGATATACAATACAGTCTATTTGAAAATATTATCTAATTAAGAAGAAAAAGTTAATTTTGAGGGTTTCTGTGATACAGATTTTTAAGCAATCAGTAACTCCAGAAAGACATATTATCTGGGTCAGTGGGTAATTTTCTCACTCTTTTTGATGCCAGATAATAGTCAATTCCACTTCACTTGTTTTTGAATGCTCCTGCTTTACTAATTAAAGATTGCTTTGCTGTATTTCAAGATTTTCGCCCTGGACTACCTAGTTATAAGAACTCAATGATCAAGGACCAGGACTCTGAGAAATACTAGCCTTGAGCAATAGAACCATATGAATTCTTGGTTTCTAAACCAACTGATGGCATCATGTTACACAAATGTTGTGGGTGTTTTGAGACCATGCTTTGTTTCTGACATCAGAGACTTGACATGTAAGTGAATTTTAGAATAACTATAACTTACTGCAAATTGTGCTTTTTTGGTGGTCTTCTTGAAATGGGAGAAAATGGGTTTTGTCTTTGACTCTCCCCCCTTCAAAACTTGGGAACTGGACAGTTCCACTCACATAAAACTATTTGAGAATGCCAACAGAATATTTGCTAACTAACAGCAAGTAAATGATCAGAGAAGGGATAAATCAACATATAATCCATATAAAATATATAAACATGATAAATCACGGATTAAGAAGTGACTCATGAAAAAGCTAAATTATAAAGGATGAATAAGATCCCATGGGAATGGAAGCAGCTCTTCAATTAATAATACCATGCATCAAAACATGTGACAGGCATGAGTATAGTAGGAGAAAAATTCTGCAGATACTAGTTATCTAGGGTTAAATGGCCTAGGGTATGTTTAGCACCAGACAAAAATTAAACATTTAACATTACAGGATAATATTAATTTTGCAAACTTTCAGACTTTAAGGAGGCATCAAAACAGAGTCTCATATATATCTACCAGGTCAACTATAGTAATGCTATGTATGGAGAGAGCAAGACCAAGTTCCTTTCAATCTCATCAGTATGAAAATTATCTAATTAGGTAGCTACTTTTCTGAATTCCCTGAGCAAATATTTACATACTAATTTATAGAGCCCTGGGGTCACACAGAGCCATCAATCACACAGGAGACAATGGGACTAAATCTCCTAAAGTGGTACAGTGTGGAAACTAATTCTGAATAAGAAATGAGGATTATTGATGTGTGGAGGGAGGGGGAGAGGGGAGACTAAAACTGACAGATGCCTGAGAATATTAAATACGAGTGATACAAATAATGACTGATGCTTACGATGTACCAGAGACTCTTAATTCTTTCCACCTGGCAAGGGATGCTATGTTTTATTCACATTGTATGGATGAGAAAACTGGAGCACAGAGAGATTAGTTACTTTGCTCAAATTCTCAAGTTAGCAACAATGGAGGAGGGACCTGAATCCATGTCTATCAGATTACAATATCCTTGCTTTTAACCCCTATGAAACACTGTTTTCCTATAGTCTTAACTCTTTCTCATCTGACTTCTGAAGTAGGGCCAACATATTTCTGAATTATTATCATGCATCACTTATAGCTTCCATCTTGAAAAGGATACTGGGTAACCTTAATTTTAATTTTAGTTGTCTGACTCTTTTCTGGGTTTCTAGAACTTTGTCAAGGAATAATATACAACCAGTTAATGACTAACCTATACTGGTAGCTTCATACACCTACATGGATATAATGCTAGACTCTGTAGCTTTACTTAATGTCAATAAGTATTAAAATTATGTTTAATTTTCCATTTATATGCATGATGGCAGGTTTTTAAAATGCTTTTTTTTTTTTTAAGTTAAGTTTTCAAGTGGCCACATGGTTAATGAAAGAACTGAACTGGAACTAGAAACCAGAACTTCTCTATTATGGACTATTGTTTTTTTTCCCTATATAGTATGTTTCTGCCATGCCCCATGATCCAATACTCCTTACTCCTCACCTACAATGCTTCTAAGGTGAGCTCTTTGGGGTATAACCAATGTAGTGACCTCTTACAGGTATCCTAGAATAAAATGTAGAGAACCTGTTCCTTACCTATTTTTAGGAGACTTATAACCATTCCTTGAGATGACTGTTGGGTGAAAATTAATGTTTGAAAACCAAAATATGTCTATGGCAGTGTACACCTTATAATATGTATATTACAGGGCACCAATGTAGAGGTTAGCAAGGTGTTTCCTTTTCCCCTTTAACACTGTGAAGCAATACACAATTGCTAATGTAAAATGTGGGGAAGATGGCATAGCTTCTAAGTGCTGTTTTGTTGTGGTTTTGTTTTCAATTTCCTGAGTTCTTATATATTCAAACTTCCAAGTGCGTCATTCGCCAGCTCCAGAAGGCTTGTTTGTTTTTTTACCACATTTCACATTACCCTCATGTCACCAAATCTCTTACAAATGAGGTAAATCAAATAGTCACATGGAGATCACCGGTTTTCCTTATGTATATTGCAGTTAGGGTCCGGAAGTCATTTCCTACTGATCAGTTCTGTTAGGGTAATATGTTAATCTTTATAAAATGATTTCAAATATATTTGCTTTATTATAGCATTTTTAAACATTATGTAGCATCACACAACCACTCTATTAAGACATTCAAAGGAAAAGAACAAAAACTTTTCCTTTCTAGTTTCTCTATTTCTTTTCCATTCCCTCTATTATTAATTAATTATATTAATTAATTAATATAATTATAGGAGTCCCTATAATAATATGTGAAATACATGGATGCTGTCTGTCTTGCTGTCATTTCAAGTTTTACACGAAGACCATCTTTGGGTCTTTGCCAATAAACGAATTTGCTGCCTTCTCACTCCCAGTCACTGGAATATCACTTTTTATATTTTATTAAGCTAATCTCTTTGCATTTATTGAAGGAAAAAGAGGCTGGCTACCCTGAATATCTATTTGAGAATATCTGTTCTTTTCCCTTCACGCTGGTTGGGAGTGTTCATACAACCTGGTTCACAAATGAGTAACCTATGCCTGTATTGCTCACTTACTCATCAATTCAAGCCAGCAAGCAGATGACAAACCCATTATATTACTCCATTTTCATTCTCCACATAAACAGTGATGATTAGTCCAGATATTCACAATTATTCAACTTCATAGATAACATCGGAAAGAGTTACAGAACTGATCAGTATGAAATGATTTCCAAGCCCTGACCTCAATATGCATGAGAAAAAGCTGTGATCTCTATTTAATTTACCTATTTAATTTACCGCATTCACAAAAGGTTTGGAGACTTGTGGGTAATGTGAAATGTGGTGAAAAGATAACAAGCATCTGGAGCTGGAGAATGAGGTTCCCAAGAGTCTGAGTATATAAAAATTCAGGAAACCAAAAGCCTAAAACAGTTGTACTTGTTTATTTTAATCTTTGTTTCATTTGAGTTTTTAAAGATTACCAGCACTGAGAACACTGGAGACGCCAGTGAGTGATTTACTTATATTTTGATTAGGACACAAAGCCCTGTTAATATTTCTGACTCTGTTATCAACCCTCAGCTTGACCAAAAGAAACTTCTATTCACCAGCTTGTGTCATTGATTCAATAATGCCTCCTTTCTAAGGTTAGAATTTTAAAGATCAGGAAAGATGACAATTCTTTAAATACAGTGATTTTTTTTTAAATTCTAAGATTCAATATTTACATGCCTTAAAGTAAAATATATATACATATATATGTAAATAAAGATATAGATACAAGGATATATATATATATATATATAGTATTCTGTCTATCTCTAAGACATGTTGAAAAATAGTGCTAAGTAACTCTGATAAGCTCTGCATTGCAGAACCTGTGTGAATCACTTACTCTGTATAATGATAGTTACACAGCAAGCCTATTTTTTTACTAGAAACAGGCCTGTTTTAGGAAGTATGTACTTAAGCCAAAATCCAAATGCCTGTGAAAGATTTACAAAATGGAGTACTATTGACCGTACAGCTTTATATGTTAGAGCTAGGTCTCTAAGACCAGATAGTGTCATTTTGAATCCCACTTCTGCCACATACTCATTGTTTGCTCTTGGTAACAGGTACTAAACAATTCGGTGCTTCAGTTTTCCATCTGTAAAATGAGGATAATAATAGTACTTACCTCACAGGGCTTGTGTCAGGATTAAGTGAGTTAGTGTTTAATGAGTTACGATGTGAACGTGTTCAGAAGAATGCCAAGTTTTGTATTAACATGGATGGGACTGGAGGAGATTATGCTGAGTGAAATAAGTCAAACAGAGAAAGTCAATTATCATATGGTTTCACTTACTTGTGGAGCATAAGGAATAACACGGAGAACACTGGGAGTTGGAAAGGAGAAGTGAGTTGGGGGAAATTGGAGGGAGAGACAAACCATGAGAGACTGTGGACTCTGAGAAACAAACTGAGGGTTTTGGAGGGGAGGGGAGTATGGGGTTGGGTGAGTCCAGTGGTAGGTATTAAGGAGGGCACGTATTGCATGGAGCACTGGGTGTGGTGCATAAACAATGAATTTTGGAACACTGAAAAAAATTAAATTAAATTAAAAAAAAAAAAGGAATGCCTAGCATATAGGACATGCTACTTAGGCATTAGTTATTATTATTAAATACACAGAACTAAAACACCAAATTAGTCCATTCACTTTCAGAGCAATCTATATGAAGAACAATTTAGTCAGTCAATCATCTGCTGTTATAGAGCAATATTTCTCTTCTTTTCTTACAAATTTGATAAGGACTGTGAAAATAATGCATTGGTAAAATTAAGAGATGTCTGTTTTGGGGTGAGGATGGCATTTGGCCAGTGGTTCGTGATTTAGCCTCTCCCAATTCCCTCCTGAGATGGATGACAAATGAAAAACCCTAAAGCTCGAAAATTAACTTTGATAGACACCCTATTGCCAAAACCTGCCAAGAATTTCCCACATTCTAAAACCAATGGAGCTGAAAGACGAATTACAGTCATGATTTATAATGACACACACTTTGCTACTTTAGAGAGAACCAGCTCAGTGCCCAGAAGGACGGTAAAAGAAGCCTCATTCTTTTCCCCACAGGCTGCAATCTGGTGCAGAAGCCTTGGCCCTACGTATGACAGAGTGTCCAGGAGCCATGTCTCTGTTGTACCCATGTTATTTGAAAATCAAAGCAAAACAAAATAGATTTACATTTTTTATTGCTTTCTACTTCCCTGCACAAACAATCACTTCTTTCATTTTCCAAAACTTTGCAACAAAACTTCCTTAAAAATAACTGAGGGTATTGGTAAACCTTTATAATATTCTATGTTAGAGAATATTGATAGATTTGACAATGAGAAAGGCAATGAATTGGAGTAAAGTTCACTTGGCACTTGACTGGATGTAGGTTTTGCAGAAGGACAGGTCAAATGATTCCTGGTTTTCTGATAAGAGCTATTGACTATATGGTGTAACAATTCACTGAACTAGGAATGCTGGAGGAGAGGAGATGTTTTGGGGAAAGGATCATGCATTTCATTATTGGACATACTGTATGTGTAGTGTCTGGGAAATAGCAGGTCTAGGTTTTGACTGGAGACATAAAGGTCTGGGGTCAAGACAAGAAGAATGGGCTGGAGAATATGAATTGGGCATAGCCAGCAAATGAATGATAATCAATATTAAGTGAATATAAGAAATTGGAAGAAAGTGTACTGTAAGAGGGAAATAGGCTGAGAACCAACTCTTGAGGAAACAGCATTTATGAGTGGACAAGGGAGAATCAGCAAAGAAGACTGAGAAAGATAAGGCAGATTAGGAGAAAAAATTTCAGAAGGGTTGCAAACTATAGAAGAGAGGACGTGAGTTTCACAAAAGAGCAAATGTTTAAGAGTAAAGCTCACCCAAGAATATTTTGCCTAGTGTCTGGATGAATTCAGACATGTGGTAAAATAGCTTAACAGGATCACATTAGCTATAATCAAAATAAAGTAGCTTCATGTTCTTGGCATATCAGATCAGTAGTATGAATTTTGAAATCCTGTTACATACATTTGATTTTGAAATTATAGAAAAATTACTTAAGTAGAGATATTTTTATTTGGTAACCAAATTAATCTATTCATTTTAAAAGATCAAGAACATAAGAACTACAACTTACTGGGCACCTGCTACTTGCTATGTTTATTTCTCATGTTTAAACAGCTATAAATATAATCATTTACGGTTGAGTCAACTGAGACTCAGTTTTGAGAAACTTGATACAAAGTCATGTAGCTTATGGTAGTTGAGGATTAAATCTATATCTGGGGTTCTTTATCTAAAAATTCAAACTATTTCTATTATACTGAAATATCAGTAAGTTTTAATAAGGCAAAAAAAGAAAAAAAAAACAAGAAACCTCTCATAAGAGTAGAAGGAAAAGGGTGCCTTTGTGGCTCAGTCTGTTAAGCATTTGCCTTTAGTTCAGGTCATGATCCCAGTGGGTGGAACTGAGTCCCATATTGGGCTCCCTGCTCTTCCTCTCCCTCTGTGGGGAGTCTGCTTCTTCCTCTCCCTCTGTATGCTCTCCCTTTCTCTCTCTCTCTCAAATAAGTAAGTAAATAAAGAATTTTTAAAGGAAAAGGAAAAGAGTATCTTTAATCATTGAACATAACTTGAGAAGTATGAAACACTTCTTTCAATCCCAAACAGTAATATTTTAATTCCCTAAAAATATTTTCCAATATCCAGTAGCTACATTCTGTCTATCCTTTGAAGCAGTGGTTTGTGGATTCGTAGCTTATTGTTGTTAAAGAAGGATGCACGGAAGGTGTTAAACAGATGTTAGGGTATGAATTCACGAGAACTAACTCACATGCTGGCCAGTGAGAGCAAGACACCAGTAAGAGCACCAGCTCCCTTCCCAGACAGTATATATCGGTATGTTTAATGTGAGAGTTGAGTGTATGAGCTATATTTTCTTATGAGCTTATCCATTACAAGGACCAATGTTACATGTACAGAGAGAAGAATATATGTTTTCTGCGTTGCTAACTCAGGCAGTAGAAATTCCTAATGGTTTACTGGGACTAAAAAAAGGAAAAAAAAAAAGATCAACTGAGCATAAAGTGAGCAGAAATATTTACTTAATTAAAGACAAATGAAAACAAATTACCTTCTATTCTAAAGTGCAGTTCGGAGATAGATGCAAACAACTTCAAGAAATGTTTCAGATCATAAAATATGAATACACAAAGCATCAAAAACAAAATAACAGGGACGCCTGGGTGGCTCAGTTGGTTAAGCAGCTGCCTTCGGCTCAGATCATGATTCCAGCGTCCTGGGATCGAGTCCCACATCGGGCTCCTTGCTCATCAGGGAGCCTGCTTCTCCCTCTGCCTCTGCCTGCCATTCTGTCTGCCTGTGCTCGCTCTCTCTCCCTCTCTCTCTCTCTGACAGATAAATAAAATCTAAAAAAAAAAAAAAAAAATTAAAAAAAAAACAAAATAACAAAATTATAAGGGAAATATTCAGTGGCTGTGAGCGTGTATCTGGGATTAGCAGGAGTAGTAATACACAAGGAAGACAGGATCTGCGGCAGCCATAAACAGCGAAACAAGATAATGAATTCTGGACATCAACTCGCCATTTCTCTCCTGTGCTCAGCTTAAAACCCCATGACTTCCACATGGCTCACTAGACACCCAGAAACATGATTCTCCTGGAAGTTAATTCTTGCCTGCAGGCAAGAACTTTGCTGGTTGAAGCTGGAACGTTAATAGGCACAGAGGGACCTTCATCATCAGGCGTGGCAACAAGAGCCATTGGATCAAGATCTCAGAACACTCATTCACTGAGCCTGAATTTTAAGCTTGGGAATGTCCTCAGTGTGAGAATATTTTCTCCGCTTGCTTCCATACTATCTCAGACAGAGAAGTAATCAGTTCCAGTAAGTGGAGTTAATTCTTCAAAAACTTTCTTGGAGTTACTGTCATTCTGCACGGAGCTCATGCTTTGGGATGAGAACAAAGAAACCAGCCTGGATGGATTTTGTTACTTTATTCCTTTATTTGTTTTGCCAGGGTAGTGGTCAAGCGGGAAGATTTGAGAAATGTGGAGATGGACTTCTTCAAGTAGTAGAAGACTTTCAGAAAAGCACACATAACAGATGAGAAACCAGTGGGAGCATTGGGGAGGAAAGAATGGTTTGAAGGCAGATTGCTTGTCAGGTTAAGTCATTAGTACATATTTAGGTAGACAGGCCATAGATTCGAATGATGTGATTACAGATGTTTAGAAATGTTCTGCATATGATGTGATTAGAAATGGAATCTAACGAGTTAATTGGATTGAGAAAAACATCTCCAATAAACTTATTAGCTAGGGCTTTGTGATCACCGGGGATAGAAATTAATCCAAAAAGCTTAAGAATAGTGGAAATGTAATGACTTTAGGGGTAAGGCTTCCCATCAAGCCCTGTATCTGAGGCTAAAATACTGCAGGACACTGAAGGACACTCTGTTTATCTCCCATTCATGCTTTCACATTTTGGGGTTCATCCTTAGGCAGGGTCTCTATACACAGAGAAGGCAGCTCTAGACTGCTCTTTATATTGACTTCTTAGGTGGAAAAAGCATTTCTTCCTCAATAATTACCACAAATTCCTAAAATGGTGTCAAATGGCTTGTGTTACATCTCCAGGCTTGAATAAATCACGGTGTCCATGGTGGAACATGAGTCTGGTTCTCCTGGGTAACGTGAATGCCTTAATTCTTGAAGGTGGGAAGCAAGCAATCCCACTGAACTACATGGATTGAGGGTAGGGAAATTTGGGGTGATAAAGGACCAATGGGAAGTGGATGCTAGACACCCAGATGACCAGCCTAGAAAGAAGCATTATGATACAGGAGAAATGATGAGAAGATTGTTGAATGATTTCATCCTTGTGGCCAAAGAATCAAGGTGAGCCAAGAATACTGTTTATTTATTTTTAAAATTTTTGTTGAAGATTTTATTTATTTATTTGACAGAGATCACAAGTAGACAGAGAGGCAGGCAGAGAGAGAGGAGGAAACAGGCTCCCTGCTGAGCAGAGAGCCGGATGCAGGGCTCAATCCCAGGACCCTGAGATCATGACCTGAGCTGAAGGCAGAGGCTTAACCCACTGAGCCACCCAGGCACCCCAAGAATGCTGTTTAATTTGAACCAACCAGGGGCTCCTGGGTGGCTCAGTGGTTAAGCGTCTGCCTTCTGTTCAGGTCATGATCCCAGGGTCCTGGGATCAAGCCCCGCATTGGGCACCCTGCTCGGTAGGAAGCCTGCTTCTCACTCTCCCACTCCCCGACTTGTGTTCCCTCTCTTGCTGTGTCTCTCTCTGTCAAATAAATAAATAAAATCTTAAAAAATAAAAAAAAAATTGAACCGAGCAGAGGGTGTGGCTGACATCAAACAGCACGGTTTTCTTAGACACAGAGTGACCTTCTGTCATGAGAAAAATGCAGTGGTTTAGGGGAGTCTTCCTGGGTCCCAAAACAAGCTCTAAAGTTACTAATTCTATGATTTTGAACAAGAGCCTCACCATTGCTCTGCCTCCCTTTTCCTCCTTTGTAAAATGCATGTAGCAATACATGACCTCTCTCATGGTGCTATGGTAAACAGCAGCTGAAAATATGAGGTGCTTAGGATGCCTCATGGCACACAGAATTATGTGTTTGCCATTCCTATTGTTTTTATTAAGGCATTTATAATGAGGAAAACCGCAGGCCAATGTGAACGTGTGTAGGAGGGACACAGTGTATGATATTAAAAGTTCATCCTCAGACAGGAAGACAGAAGGGATTTGAGTTGAATACAAAGTGTGAGATCACGCAGGAAATCACTAACAACTACTCGGTTGCGGTGTTAGCTGGTTCTTTCTCCCTGTTATGTGTTTGTGACCAAAGTTAAACCAAGTATTAATCAGTTAATTTTTTCTACCTTGTTGCACTGTGGGTGTCACTTACAGGAGGAAATTTGTGGTAAGCAACCTCGAAGATGGCTCCCAACTATCCTTGCTTCCTGATAGTCATGTCTTTGTGTAATTTCTTCCCCTTGGATGTAGGATGAACGTAGTAATTTCTAATGAATAGAATAGGGCAGAATTTCTGTGACATATACTACTTCTGAGATCTTATTAGAAAAATGCTATGGCTTCTGTCCCGGGAATGCTTTCTAGTTCTCCCTATGTCTCTCTCCATCTCTCTCTCTCTCTGTTTCACTCTCTTGGGTCACTTAACTGGGGATATCTAGCTGTCATTTTGTGAGGCAGCCCTGTGGTGAAGGGCTGAGACCTTTCAGAAACCACATGAGCAAAACTGGAATCAAGGGGCACCTGGGTGGCTCAGTGGGTTAAAGCCTCTGCTTTTGGTTCAGGTAATGATCCCAAGGTTCTGGGATCGAGCCCCCCATCAGGCTCTCTGCTCAGCAGGGAGCCTGCTTCCTCCTCTCTCTCTGCCTGCTTCTCTGCCTACTTGTGATCTCTGTCTGTCAAATAAATAAATAAAATCTTAAAAAAAAAACAACAACAACAAACAAACTGGAACCAAATCCCTCCACTTCCAAATGAGCCTTCACATGGGCCTATAGCTTTGGCTGACAGCTTACTGTCCCTTCATGAGAAATCTCGAGTCAGAGGTACTCAGCTAAACCATATCCTGACCACTCACTGAACCACAGACACTGTGGAATAACAAATATTTTTTTACTTAAAACAATAAGTACTTTTTTAAGCTTCTAAATTTGGGAATAATTTGTTATACAGCAATAGATGACTAACAAATCATTTCTAGGTTAAAAATAGTAGAACATAATTATCTAGTAGCTTGTGTGACTTGGCATAAGTTACCAGTAAATGAGACACTTTTTTGTCTGAAATGATCCCCGTGGCCCTTACTACTAGCAAAGAGAGATGAACCCACACCAAGTAAAGAGAATGGAGGAAGGTGTCAATTAATTTACATAATTAAAAAAATACTTTTACTTTATTCTGACCATAACCTTTATGAGACCATTAGATATGTATATATCATGCCATAGAGAAGAGAGAGAGTGCATACAAAATTATTTTGTATGGTTGATTTCCATAAATTTAACTTAGGGATTGAAATATATACAGGTTAAGTCATGAAGTTAAGCCATGGTACAGTGAATTAAGTGCCCAAATGATGTACTATGACTGAAGAGTCACTCCAGCTAATTTGAAAGATCAAAAACTTTCTTTGTCTTTTTTTTTTTAATAACTAAAAATATTTTTACACCCCCTTTCCTGCTCAGCAAAGGGGAAATTATTTTTAGACCAACCTGGCTATTTTGATCCGAACACTAGCTTTTATTCTATCTCGGGCAATAAAATAACAGATTCTCTTAGGAAATATGCAGTCAAATTCAGGTATCACTCTCTCAATCATTGCTCGCAATTCAAAGTTTTCTTCTGGAGCTTCCTCCCCAGTTCTCTATGCTTGCTCTTTGTCTGAAAACAAGGAAAACAGGGAGGAAGGGGCCTTTGCCTCTGAGGCTGAGGGAATATGAAGTTGTATGGTTTATTCATTGTCATTTTCTGTAACTTCGGGCCTCTGTTGTGTTCATACCACTCTGTATTGCCTCTGTTGCAGGTAAAAATAATGCAAACTATCTTGTAGAACATTTGATGGTTCTTGAGCTGTGCAGCCTCAGTAGCCCTCCTCCAGCACGGGGAATTCTCTTTGAAAGCATCACATTCTTTGTGTCTCCCTGAAGTATCCTTTGGGTGAGAAGGAAGTTGGTTCAACTGTTAGCTGCTGCCCACTGTCTTCAATGAGCTTATTAGAAATCTTGGAGTCAGAGCCACCTCACCTAGGATTCCCAAGAGTTGGGCAATTTCTTTCTTTCTTTCTTTCTTTCTTTCTTTCTTTCTTTCTTTTTTTTTAAGATTTTATTTATTTATTTATTTATTTAGAGTGAATACAGGCAGGCAGAGTGGCAGATAGAGACAGAGGGAGAAGCAGGCTCTCCGCAGAGCAAGAAGCCCGATGTGGGACTCGATCCCAGGACCCCGGGATCATAATCTGAGCTGAAGGCAGCCGCTTAACTGACTGAGCCACCCAGGCATCTGTTGGGCAGTTTCTAAGGGAAGGGTATTATCTCTCACTTTCTCTCTCTTCTTTTCTTGGGCTGCTTACTCTAGGGGAAGCCAGGCAGCATATTGGTTGGCAGTCCAATGGAAATGCACTTATAAAAGGATTCAAGGTAATAAGCAGTGGAAAGTGCAGAACCTGCAGGGATTTTTCTCAGTCCTAACATTTCATGATGAACAGAACCCACACAAGTAAGTTTGGAAGCTGACCAAAGCCTGCTAGAGGCCACAAATCTTTAGTAGAGTCAAGCTGAGAACTTGACTGCCACTTCATTAAAGACCTAGAGACAGAGATACCTACATAGGCCATGCCTAGGTATTTGAACAAGAGAAACTATGAGAATAAATGTTTGTTTTATAAATGCCAAGTTTTGGAGTAATTTGTTAAACACCAATAGATAACGAATACACCATGCTTCCCTGTGGATATTCTCTGTTACCTCTCCCTATCCTTGGCATCATTGGAAGCCCCTGCAGGTCACACCTGTAACAAATTCCAGATTATAAACTG
Source organism: Enhydra lutris kenyoni (assembly GCF_002288905.1). Taxonomy (NCBI): domain Eukaryota; kingdom Metazoa; phylum Chordata; class Mammalia; order Carnivora; family Mustelidae; genus Enhydra; species Enhydra lutris. Next base: position 23,681,092 of record NW_019154092.1, read on the forward strand.
GGACAATGCCCTTTTCTCAGAAACCATCCCCAAACTACAACAGAGATGATCTTGGTGTAACAAGTCTTTATGGGGTGCTATAGTAAATATCCTACCTGCACTATGACATAAAGGAGGAAGAAAAGACAAATTATTTGGATTTAAGATTCTACAGAGGCAGTTCTCCAAATATCTCCAAACCCTACCCAACTAATGACCACTGTACCTTCAAATAGTAAAGGCTGCAAAATCAGTTCTTACTTGAAAGTTGGTACAGACTAGAAAAGCCCCAATTTAGGAATAAAGCTTCCATTATACTTAACTGTTTGAGATAATGTGTCATTATCCTCAGATGTGAGCTCTCTGCACTCTGCACGGTTGTCATACTCTCCACGTGGTCACCACGAAGAGACAGACAACTGGCAAGCCAGGAGAGTGGAGATAGTAACCACTTAATGACAACTTACATTATGATGGAAGAGAAATCTCTGAGGAAGAGGTCAATGAGTACAGGACTTGTGAATGAGGTGGGATTTTTTTTTTAAATTTTATTTTTTATAAACATATAATATCTTTTTATCCCCAGGGGTACAGGTCTGTGAATCGCCAGGTTTACACACTTCACAGCACTCACCATACCACATACCCTCCCCAATGTCCATAACCCCACCCCCCCAACCCCCCTCCCCCCATTAACCCTCAGTTTGTTTTGTGAGATT